>NC_138038.1:55122333-55318016 GCF_964106645.2 Podarcis pityusensis | reverse complement strand
TCCCCTTGCAGCGCCGTGGTGGTTGGCCGGTGGCGTCTCTGCCCCAAGGAGCTTTCAGGGCAGGAAAATGAGACAGAGAGGTTTGAGGAAGACAAGGAGAAGGAGAATTTCAAAGGAGATCTGTGATCACTATTACTATGTTCGAATCTGTTTGTTGATTTCAGTCCTGTTGAATGTTGTAAATAGTTCCTTAAATCAATGACTATTTTATTCTCTTTGTGAAGCTGCTTCGGGGTTGACTTGAAATAAATAAGCTGACCAGCTGCTTTGTTGTTGTGGGGTTTTTTGGTCATGACAACCTGAAGCGCCTTTTTTAATTGTTAAATTTATCTCCCTCCCTTCATTGGAGAGACGAGAGGGCAGCTTCCAGCATAAAACACAAGATACAGGATAGAATGATAGTCAGGGCAGGGCAGGGAGTCTGTTGGTTGACCGTCTGCCTCCTTCCCCTCATGGTGGGGGCTAGGGAACCCCCGTTCCGCCAGGAGGATCCCCCAGACCGTCTTGCATGTCCCCCCAAAGCAACTTCTTTGGATCTTCTTCCTCCCCACAGAGGCTGCAGGAGCTGGTGGTCCCTCTGCTCATCCGCCTGGGTCAAGCCGAGACCCCCCTGGGGTCCCCCTACGCCAGCGCCCCCTGCCGCAGGGAGCTGCACCGCCTCCTGCTGGCGCTGGTGCTGGCCCCCCCACCCTCCTGGCCGCCCCCTTTCCACTGCGCCCTCCGCTTGTTCAGCCAGGGCGCGCCGACCCCAACCTCCAGGTGAGTCTCTCTCTCTCTCTCTCTCTCTCTCTCTCTCTCTCTCTCTTTTCCCCCCAACACCCACTTGGGGTTTGGCCCAAAGGGAAGCTGGGGAGCAGGGCAGGAAGGGAAGAGCCCCCTCCCCACATTGGGCATCTCTCCCCACCCCCGGAGGGCCTAGTCTCTGCACAGCAAGTAGACTGCCTCACAGCCTGGAGGGTCCTCCTTCGCCAGCCCATCCGCCCATCCTCCTCCCCTCCTTTGCCAGTCCTGGAGGCGGGAAGTCAACCCCCTGGCTGGGCCCTGTTAAATGTTTCCTAAAAGAATTGCTTTACTTTATTCATAAATAATACGGGGTGGTTTTTAATGTTTTGAGTTTTTAGTGTGTTAATACTCTGTTGAAAGCCGCCCAGGAGTGGCTGGGGCAATGCATTCAAATAGGCAGCATATACATAATACATGGGAAGCTCGAAAAATTAGAATATCGTGAAAAGTTCCTTTATTTCAGTAATTCAACTTAATTGGTGAAACTAATATATGAGATCGACTCACGACATGCAAAGCGAGGTGTGCTTCTACTTCTCAGGGGTCCAGTCTTGCTCAATTTGCAATCCTTGTTTTGCTGATTTCCTTGAATATTCTCATTTTCTGAGATTGTTAATTTGGGGTTTTCATCAGCTGTACACCATGATCATTGCAATGATAACAAATCAAGGCTTGACAGATCTCGCTTTGTATGTCACGAGTCTATCTCATTTATTAGCCAAAATAAAAAAAATCCTTCCAGTAGCACCTTTAAGACCAACTAAGTTAGTTCTTGGTATGAGCTTTCGTGTGCAAGCACACTTCTTCAGATACCATCTGGGTATCTGAAGAAGTGTGCTTGCACACGAAAGCTCATACCAAGAACTAACTTAGTTGGTCTTAAAGGTGCTACTGGAAGGATTTTTTTATTTTGACTATGGCAGACCAACACGGCTACCTATCTGTAACTGGAACCATGGAAGGCACCTCATTTATTAGCTTCACCTTTCAAGTTGATTATGGAAATCAAGGAACTTTTCCACGATATTCTAATTTTTTGAGTTTCACTTGTAATAATATTATTATTAGAAAGTAAACCAAGGTAAGGCAGTAACTGCTACAGTTGGTTGGAAGCAGCTTAAGGTTGGGCTCGATCCTTGAGTTTGTTGCTCCAGAGCAGCACAGAAAAGGCCCCCCCCCCCAAGCCTGTGGGGCTGCTGCTTTAGTAGGTTTTCTTTTGCAAGAAGGTGGGGGTGAGTTGTAGCTGCCGCAAAGCCAGTTTCCTCCCTCTCTTCAGCTAGAGTAGGAAATGGCCTTTTTCTCCCATTCGGAACCATTTACCGTGTTTTTCGCTCTATAAGACGCACCAGACCACAAGACGCACCTAGTTTTTGGAGGAGGAAAACAAGAAAAAAAATATTCTGAATCTCAGAAGCCAGAACAGCAAGAGGGATCCCTCTTGCTGTTCTGGCTTCTGGGATAGCTGCGCAGCCTGCATTCACTCCATAAGACGCACACACATTTCCCCTTACTTTTTAGGAGGGAAAAAGTGAGTCTTACAGAGCAAAAAATACGGTATATGTTAGCCGCAGCAATGAGGTTGAGCGTTATTTCTCGTTCATTTTCCAGAATAACATCTTTTGGATAGCAAGGTAGAAAATATCCTGGCATGTCAGATATATTGGCCTGCACTGATTTCTGGAATATTTCTCTTTGGGAACAAATCCAAGGACGTGTGCGTCCTCTGCTTTATTTAATCCGGGTCTCCAGCGTTTGTCTGATCTTGACTGGCATATTGAGTTCAGTCTTTACGGTGCTCATATACCATTCATAGGCAGTTTTGAAATAGTTCTCCTTTAGCCCCAGCTCCCGGATTTCCTGGCTATTCTCTGGCCTGAATCTCCCCCCACCCCATTTTCTCCTCTATGTGTCCTGGTTCTGATCTAAGCTCAACCCAAAACTCTTCCTTTTATGCAGATGGGAGATACATTTCCCATTTGTCCTCTCCCTCCATTTCCCCGTATCTGTGCATCAGAAAGGAGATCGCACCTCTAATCGTACTGTAATTATTTGCATAGTTTTAATGGGTGGGTGTATAGCTTTAATTCTGTGGATGTTTAATCATTTTTTAATTGTTGTTTCTCCCCCACCCCCTTAAGTCTTCAGCCTGCTCTTATTTTTATCTGCTAAATGAAATTGAGTCCCGTTAGGTATAAATAACTATATCATGTATAAATAAGGATATAACATAATCTGTGTTTTGTGCTTTCGTCTTGTATTTTTATGTTGTGGACTGCCCTGAGATCAACGGATGGAAGGCGGTTTGCAAATTAAAAATTATAATAGTAATAAGAAAAAATGCAAGAATGAAAATAATGAAACAATTTGGCCTTTATTTTTCTCCTCCTCCTCTTCCTCCCTCCGCAGGTCTCTTCCTTCTGCACAGAGGCCCTGGCTGTCTGCAACGCCCTCCTGCACCCCCGTGTGCCCTCCCTGCAGCTCCCTCTGGCCGCCCCCCCGGGGGGTCCCCAGGCCCCCCCTCCGGGCCCCTCGGAGCTCTCCCCCGCCCTGGCCTCGCCCTTCCGCCCGGCGCCCCCAGCCCCCTTCTCGGCCCCCCGCCTCCTCCTCCCTCCCCCCGCCTCCTCGGCAGCCAATCCCCTGGGGCTGCCCCCCCCAGGCCTGGCCTCCCCCCGCCCAGCTGCCCCCCCGCCTGGCCCCCGAGGAGCCCTCCCTGCCCACGTCCCCCGGGGCAGCCGAGGCGGCTCTGGGCGCCAAGCTGCGCCGCTCGGTCTTCGTCCACTACGACAAGGAGGAGGAGGAGGACGTGGAGATCTCCCTGGAGAGCGACTCGGACGACTCGGTGGTCATCGTGCCCAAGGGGCAGCTCGGCAAGGGGCCTGGGAGCGCCATGGTAGTGGCGGCCATCGCAGCCCAGGTCCCCACCCCGCCCGCTCCTCCGCCAGCCCCCCCTGCACCCCCTTCCCCCCCACCAGCCTCCGAGGAGACCCCTCCAGAGCCGCCCGCCCCACCCCTCTCCCTGGGTGTGCCCCTGCCCCCTGCCCCCGCCGCTGTCCTGGCGCTGCCCGCCTCCCCTTCCCCCGCGGCCATGGACCCCCCGTTCCCCGCCTTGGTGGAGGAAGACCCCACCGTCATCAACATCAACAGCAGCGAGGAGGAAGAGGACGATGAAGACGACTACCCGGAGGACGAGGAATACTTTGAAGAGGACGAGGAAGAGGTGCACTGGGGAGGCAGGGGCTGGTCAGCGAAGAGGCAGGACTTGTGGGGCGGGAGGTGCTGTGACCCCTGTGGGTCAAATTCATCCCTGCTTTCCCCCCTGGGGTAAGAACTTCGCCACCACCGGGACATTACCCAGGTGAAGGGAACACCTTGAAATAAAACACAGAACCGAGGAAATAAGTCCAGCAGCCCCGTTAGGGAACCGGTTTATTATCCGCTCTGCAGTAGGACAGAGCTCAACTTAACAGAGCTTATATAGTAGCTGCAAACGGGTCACACGCAAATAGCCATAAAAACATCAGACATTTTTCTACGTTCATTGAGAAAGGTTGCAGGTCATGGGATGTAAAACACGCCTGGCTCCATACCTGTCTCTGCTCCCCCCAAGTGCTCAGGCTGTTTGGGTCTCAGTTGTCGCCCTTAGCAGGCCGTGGGCAGCCCCACTCTCACTTCCCTCGTCCCTGGGAAAATCTCGGGAAGCTTCAAGAAGATGCTGGATTGCCAGCTTGAAACAGACTTGGGAAAACATCACCATTGGCTGTTTCTGCCACTTTGGGGTTAGACAGCAATTTTAGTTTATGGCCTAGAGAGCACAAGGGTTGTAAAATGTCGACACACAGGAGCCTCACAGAAGTCATTCCCTGATGGATTTCATCTTGAGGTTAAATGCCGTTCATTTTGAAATATTGTTTTTAAAATCAAAAACAGACACCTTTGGTCTCTAATGTTGACATCACTCCCAAGCCCCGGCTGTCAGCCCCACACCAGACAGGTGAAGAGGGGGTTGCTCTGGGCCCCGAGTAGGGGTTGCGGGATGAGGGCAAGGGGCCCCTTTGCAGCCATGTTTCTTTCCGCCCTGGGGGGTGAGGGGTTGGGCTGCATGACCCTCAGTGGGGTCCCTTACAAGGTAGCAGGCTGCCCTTGCTGGGTGCCCATCAGGCTGTGGTTCCTGCGCACCGGGGTCGGGCTGGATGGCCTTTGGGTGGCCCTCTCCCAACGCTGCAGTCCTGATTCTCTCCCACCCACCCTTTTTTTTGCTGGCCAGGAGGAAGAGTACGACGAGGAGGACGAGGAGTTTGGGGAGGATCTGGAGGAGGAAGAGGACGAGGAGTTTGACGAGGAGGAAGGCCTGACGGAGGAGGAAGAGGACGAGGAGGAAGGCCTGACAGAAGAGGAGGAAGAGGAGGAAGAAGAAGGGGAGGAGGAGGAGCGGAGGGTGCTGCCCTCACTGCCGCCCCCACTGCTGCCCCACCGGAGCGACGAGGAGCCGCCGGAGGTCTTGCCCATCAAGGAGGAGCCCCCCAAGTTGGAGGAGGAGGAAGAGGAAGAAAACGAAGACGAAGAGGCAGCCGCCGGACTCCTGATGGAGGTGGACGAGGAAGCCTTCCACCCCCCAGAGGAAATGGCAGAGGAGGAAGAGGAAGGGGGCCGGCTGGAGCGGGACCCGGGGAAGGCAGAAGGCCAGGCGTCTCCTCTGCGGACGGCTGAAGGGCAGCCCCCCCTCCCCAGCGCGGCCCCCCTGCTCTCCGTGAAGCTGGAGGAGGAGCAGGGCGAGAAGCAGCCCCCCCAGGAGGAGCAGGAGGGCCCCGCGGCTGCAGCTGCCCCCCGGACCACGACTCCACAGGGGCAGGAGGAAGAGGAGGAGGAGGAAGTCGTGGTGCACGAAGGGGGCCGGAGGGAGCCAGGAGGGGCGGCCCCCGAGGCTGCAGCGCTGCGGGGAGAGGCGGAGAAGCAGGAGCCGCCGCCGGGCGAGGAGGTGGGCATGAGGGGCAGGGCGGGAAGAGAGGGCACGGCTCCCCCCCCCCCGCACATGTGGGGAAGAATATTCCCTCGTTAACTGAGCTCTGTGCGGTGCATCTTCCACTCCGGGGCGATAGTGGAGCTCAGGGTGTGGCATTGACGTTCCAAGGGGAAAGGAACCTGGGACGGCTCAGTCGGTAGAGCAGGAGACCCTTCATCTCAGAGTCGTGGGTTCAAGCCCCACATTGGGCAAAAGAATCCTGCACTGCAGGGGGTGGGACTAGGTGCCCCCCAACTTCCCAGTTCTGTGACTCCATTATTCTAAGTATGAAGGCATTACAGGCAGAGAGTTTTGTTTTGTTTGGTAAATTTGTAGACCCATAGATCTCAGGCCTTTCGCAGTGTAAAATTACAATCTAATAAATGCAAAATGCATAATAAAAATAAGAACAACGATCCCTTGGGACCCCCTTCCAGATACTCGCAGTTCTCTGGTTCTGTCCTCTGTCCCGGGTCTGATCTTCTCCCCCCCCCCCCCAAGAAAGGGCAAAAGAGGGAGTGAAATTATATCAGTTTAGAGTTGGCTCTTCTCTCTCCAAATTAAGCTGTTTGTTTGACTTCTACACGGTGCTGTTTTCTATTTATTGGTTTGTTTTGCTTCACAAAATCTCTTTGCTGATCAATTGTAGAGGGAAAAGCCTCGAAGCCGGAAAGGTTTTCTCAGTGAAACCACATAAAGATTTTATGAAGCAAATAAGTAAACCTCAAAGTGGTTTGCAAAAGGATGATGATGATGATGATAAATTGTCAATCAGAAAAGTTTGCAGCAACAACATTAAGGCTTTTGAACAGCTAACACGGCAAAAACCCGAAAACAGATCAGGAACTCGCATGCACTTCGTAATGTGGGTGGTTGTCTGAAAGCAGTTTACCTGTGAGATCGCTTTGCCCCACCTGCTCCCACTTGGCCGGTTCAGCCGGCGCATCTGGCCCTGCTGCAGGCGCCGCACGACACCCGTTCTGCTTTTGTAAGAACTCTGGCAGCCCCTGCCCTTTGGAACCCCCCGCCTCTTGAGATGAGGCAGGCGTCTTTGCTGTACTCTTTATCAGCAACCGCCCAAACCCTTCTGGTTGGGGAAGCCCACCCAGAGAAGCCTTCGCTGGAGGAGGATGCAACCAGGCCGCCGTGTTGTGGAATATTTTGACGGCGCCTTGTTTTTTAAGAGCACAAATGGTCATTAAGAACAATCCAAATAATTCTGGCTACACTTTGGATGGCAGAAAAAGTCCTCTGGGGCGGCAGAGAGTCTGGGGGGAGGGTGTGTCTAGGGCAGATTCCTAAGTCTGGAGCTGGGATGGTTTATTGTGCGGGGGGGGGGGGAGGTGTTGTGTGTTCTGCAGTCTCCAACTTTGGAGGGAGCAGCGAGGGGTCTTGCAGTGGCAGCTGGGAACAATGGTCAGACCCCACTTGGGTCCAGTTTTGGGCACCCCAGTTCCAGAAGGATATTGGTGAAAAGATGGAAGGTGCGCAGAAGAGGGTGAGCAGGATTTTGAAGGGTCTGGAAAACAAGCCTTGTTTAAGAGGAAGAGCTGGGGGGAGATGGAGATATTTAGCCTGGAAAAGAGGAGACGGGAGAACCGTCTTCCAGTATCTGAAGGGTTGCCTCAAGGAGCAAGCTTGTTATCTCCTGCTCTGGAGGGCAGGGTCTAAACCCATGGTTTCAAACTCCAAGAAAGGAGATACTCAACGTTTAGGCTTTCCTGAGGGTAAGAGCCCATCAGTGGCAGAGCGACTCCCTCGGAAGGTTTTTTAATAGGTTGGACGGCCGCCTGCCAACGATGCTTCAGCTTTGATTCCTGCATTTCGGGGGCGGGCGGGTTGGACTAGATGACCCTTGGGAAGCCTACAATTCTGTGATTCTCGAAGGCCTGCATTCTGGGTTTGCTCTGTGTGTGTACGTCTTTTTTTAGATTGAGTGCCGAAATGCTGTCTTTTCCACCAGTCTTCAAAACTTTGTTCGGCCGAGCGCCCTAATATATTGACGCTTTTGGGGGGGATACTTCCGGTGGGTGGTGGGGTGAGTTGTCATGCCAACTACAATGAAGTGACCCCACCTAATTCTCTTCCCCTGCAGGGCACAGAAGTGGATGAAACAGAAGCCATGTTGGCGGACTTTGTGGACTGTCCCCCAGATGAGGAGAAGGTGCCGTCCGAACCCAGTTCCTGAGGGGGCGCTGGATCCGCCGTGGTCAACGGTGGTGGGCGAATTGGGGGCTGAGAAGGGGGGCACTGTGATCCCTGAAACAGACGTTCCCCGCTCTGCGCATCACTGCCTTCTGGACTTAGGAACCTCCATATTCTATTTTTTATGTGTTTGTGTTTTGAGGGGAGGAAGGTTTTGGGTTTGTTTGGTTTTTTTTAATACAAAAGACATTCAATAAAATTTCTTTATACTGCATGTTCACTTTGGTTTGTGGTGCAGCGGGGGGGGGGGGGGGTCAAGGTGGAAGATTTCTGCTGCTCCGGAGGGCAGCATCTGAACAAACGAGAAAGGAGTCATGGATGCTTTCGTTGAGATTCCTGCATTGCAGGGGGTTGGACTAGATGACCTTTGGGAGTCAGGTTTTCCTGTGTGATCCAACACCTGCACACTTGATCAGTAGGGCAGAGCCTTTTTGATATTGTCGCTCCGTGAAGTAAGAGGCTCCGCAGCTGAGCTTGGTGAGTGAAGGAGCAGTTTCAAGTTCTGCAGCCAGCCGTCTCTAGCCTCCTGCCAGACAACCTCCCCTTGAATGCTGCAGTTGGGTTGCTTGTCAGTGTGAAGGGCACAAACCAACCAGATCAGCTTCGGACCAAGCTTGACCTCTACCCAAGGCATGGACACACACCCATAACAGCAGTGGAATCACCTCCAGTGGCCTAGAGGCGCTTGTCAATGTGTGTGTGATTGTAATACAAAATTTAATATAAAATATGTATAGGTCATACCTAATATAGATAACTGAATACTAGGCAATCATTTTTATTTGTACTTTAGGCAATTCTACACACATTCCCCCATCAAAAATAATAATGACAAGTCTCCCTATTGAGATTAATTTTGTTAACTTGTCCCCAGTTCTCCAATCTGTAATGGTAATTCTGTGCCGTTAGCTGCCCCTCCCAGTTTGGTGTCATCTGCAAACTGGACGAGCATCCCCTCAATTCCTCCATCCAAGATCGACAGATGGAGCAAAACAGGCCCCGGACAGAGCCCTGCAGCCCCCCCCCCCGGTCACAACTCTATGGCGTAACCTCATGGGGGGGGGGTGCAGTCGCCTCTCCTCATGAAGGATGTTTGAGGAGTTGGAGAAGGTTCAGAAAAGGGCTGCCAAAATGATCAAGGCGGACTTTGCTATGAAGAAAGGTTGCAGCCTTTGGGGCTCTTTAGACTTCAGAGCAGTGCTTCCCAATTAGCTAATTACTGACACACACACCCCCCCCCAATTTTCAAAAGCCAAGCCTGGCCTAGAGAAAGTGGAGGGAGAGTTGCAGCTCCTGACAGTGGAACTCAAAGACATCCAAGGAGTCGGAATGTTGGAAGATTCAGGACAGATGAAATTAAACGCAAGGCAGAGTTCACCTGCGGAACTCCCCGGCACAGGAGGGAGAGGGAGAGAGGGGGAGCTGGCTTGCCAAGGGTTAAAGGGGATTGATCTGGATTCCTAGAGGGGAGAGGAAGTCAAGGGGGGGGTTGGGGGGAGAAACCCCCGAGCCCAAGCCCCTCCCTCTCCCGCCTGCCTAAAAGGGAGGAGGGGCCTTTGTCTCTCTCTTCTGCACGTGCTGCATCCGTGGCGCCTCCGGGGAGCCGGTGAGTCTCTGCATTGGGGAGAAGAGGGTGCAGGGGGGACCCCCAAGTCCTGCCCCCCCTCCGCAAAGCCAGCGGGGCGAGGGCACAGGAGCTCTGCAAGTATTATCTTCCTGTGGATCCCTTCGGGGAGGGAAGAAAAGGGCCTGGAAATAACCCCCCCCCCCCAGACTGAGGAATCAGTCCCATTTATCAGCAGAGGTTGTAGAGGGACGGAAATATTTGGACATAAAATGCACCGAAGAGGGAAGAGGGAAGGGGGCAGAGAAGAGAAAGCGCTTCTCGGTGCGGGGCAGAGTCCAGCCTGCGGAACTCCCTGCCACTTGAGGCCAGGCTGGGAGCAGGGCGGGGAGGAGGAGGAGGAGGGGGGGCTCTGCTTGGCTTCTTGTCTCCCCAGAGATGCTGCTGAATCCCAGTTGCTGGAAGGAGCGCAGGGGGAGAGAGGGGCTCTTGCGCCCCATCCTGCCGGGGGGGCTTCCCATTCAGGCCCCAGTGGGAACGGGAGGGGGGAGTCCGGAGGGGCCCAAGGGCCTGATCCTGCAGCGCTCCTCTCCTGCTCCTCCCTCGGAGTGAAGCTTCCCCCGCTCCACCCGCGAAGCAGACAAGGGAGATCTCGGGACGCCCGGCTTCGCATCCTGGTCTCCTATGGAGGGAAATCTCTCTTAATTACTCCACCAACATTGTAAGAAACTGCACCAGAGTTTCTGAGCTCCTCTCGGCAGCTTCCAAATGCAAGAATAATCAGATTTAAGGCATTTGTATTCACGTCTGTGAATGTGGGTTCAGGCTGACACAAGTGGGAATAGTTCCTGGCATTTCATAAAATGAAATTCAATTAAATGAAT
Source organism: Podarcis pityusensis (assembly GCF_964106645.2). Classification (NCBI taxonomy): domain Eukaryota; kingdom Metazoa; phylum Chordata; class Lepidosauria; order Squamata; family Lacertidae; genus Podarcis; species Podarcis pityusensis. The sequence goes on along the minus strand of NC_138038.1, from coordinate 55,307,581 downwards.
AAAATAATAGTTCCTGCCTCCTTTGCCTCAGCCTCCAGGCCACCATTTCCCTGCCAGATTCTGGCCTCTCTTTGCACCATCTTGGCCCTCAGATCCCTCAATCCCCCCAGCTCCTCCTCCTGGGCTGCCATTATTATTATTATTAATTATTATTATTATTAATTGCATTTATAGTCCTCCCCATAACTCTCTCCCCGGCCGGCTCTGCTCCGCTTGACCAGCGTCTCTGAAGCGATTTCCGTTTTCTCTCCTTTGGGGCCACCAAGTCCTTTCCAAACCAAGCAGAAAGGCTCCTTCTTCCCTCCATTTTCCCGCCTGGTCTCTGGGAATTTCCCCTTTTTCCCCCTGAGGGAATTCATTTCTCCCTTCTCTGCCTTCATCTCCAGACGGAGGGACATTTCTTTCTAGGTCTCACTTTCTGCATCTTCCGCCTGAGTTTTGGCTCACAATATTTGACGTTTTCTCTTCAGCGCAGCCTCTTTTTCCTTGTCCGCCTTTTTCCCGCCAACTGAATCTGTTTTCTTCAAAGCCTGAGCTTCTCTGTCAGGTTTGGGTTTCCTCCATTTTGTCTCCTGACTGAAATTCCCTCAGAGGTTTTTCCTCCGTTTCTGCTTCTGCCTGACTCTCTCTTCCCTTCGGGAGTCCTGGGTCACGGTGGGGCCTTCTCCTCACAGAACTCTCTTTCCCTCACAAAATAGACAACTTTCTGCAGGAATTCATTCTCCTCCTGAGTTATACTTCCTGTCATGACTCTTCCACCATTTGAGGCAAACCCTCCAACTCTCTATGACTCCTAGAGAGATATATATATATAACCACCACAGGTTCTCTCTTGGATTTTGTGTGAGGGAAACCTTAGATGCTTGGAGACTCAGGGAGACGTTGAACGGATAAGAAAGGTTTTATTTACAAAACCAAGTTGGTAAAACAAAGAAGGGTCAGGAGTTGTGTCCTTTCAGGAAACAGTGAACTTATTCATGACACTAAACCTAAAGAGCTTTCAGGCCTTAAAACAAAGAAGTAAACGCACAGCTTCTCTTCAACTTCTCTGGCTAAAAATCAAAGGTAGATGTTCCACTTTCTAGAAGAGGAGGTGAAATGCTTCACTCAGTTCCTCTTTCCTCCCTCTCATTCCTTTACTCAGTTCTGAGTTAAATCCTTTGGACGCAGCCCAGCTTCCTTCTCTGCTTAAAACTGGGGCTCCCTTTCCGTCACTTCCCCTCTCTCTTGGCAATCCCACTCCTCAGGGGTTTCCAAATAGCAACGCATATCTGGCTCTGCGGGGGTTAAGCTGTGTAACACTTATTATTATTATTAATATTATTAATTTATAACCCATGCTTTCCCTTAAGTTCCCAGGGAAGAGGACACCATTAAAACACAATTTTAAAAGCCATTTAAAACAAGTTACAATGACAGAAAGAAACTGAGTTGTTCTTTTCCTGGCTTTTTAGCACTTTCCTACCCACAGGAACTTTGGCCTCACCAACTTGGCCCTCAGGGGCTTGGCCAGATCAGGATCTGGCCCTCAGAAGAAGAAAAAGGGACGTTGGAGATGCAAAGGGGTAGAAAACGAGACAGAAGCAGAAAGGAAAAGTGCCCTCAAGTGGGGTTGGGAAGGAGAGCAACTCTTGAGGAGCCCATGATTAGGACCCTCAATAGAGACTAGTGTCCAAATATTATTGATACCCCACCCATCTGGCTGGGTATCCCCAGCCACTCTGGGCGGCTTCCAGCAAAATATTACAATACAATAATTCATCAAATATTCCACACTTGGAACAAATGATTCACTTCTCCATCACTGTTCTGCTTCTATCCCTGGGCTGAAAACACTGAGAGGCAGGAGCCACGAGGCTCCTTCGTCGGACAGAAATCCCTTCCGTTGCCTCCACTTTTGGCCTGGTCACTTTCCCCCTAGGAGGGCGAGAGGATTTCTTCTTCTCCATCCTCCTTCCTTTTTTTCTTACAGAAAGCTCAGAGTCTGGCCTGTGGTGCAGTCCAGTCCTGGTTCCTAGCAAGACTCATCCACACTTGCTCAGGGGACCTCCTTCTTCTGCTGACCGTGTGCCAATTTCATAACAGAACAATATATTTCCTTTGCAGCATTTACCAGCACCTCTAAATCAGACAGGCAGAACTTGGCCAAGGAAAAGATGGATTCCTTCCTAAAGATGGATGAGCAAGACTCAGCTGGCCCTGGAGCAGGAAGAGGTCATGCTATGGAAACTGGGAGCAGTGGGGGATTCTGCGAAAGCTCTGGGCAGAAGATCCTGGGAGAGGAGGACACCCTTCGCTCAGAGGCGCAGAGCCGGCAGTTCAGGTGGTTCTGCTTCCAGGAGACTGAAGGACCACGAGAGGTTTGCAGTTGGTTCTACCACCTTGACCATCAATGGCTGAAGCCAGAAAGGCACACGAAAGCTGAGATGCTGGACCTGGTGATCTTGGAGCAGTTCCTGGCTGTCCTTCCAGCGGAGATGGAGAGCTGGGTGAGGGAATGCGGAGCAGAGACCAGTTCCCAGGCAGTGGCCCTGGCCGAAGGTTTCCTCCTGAGTCAGGCAGAGGAGAGGAAGCAGGTGAGAGAGACTTTCCTCTGGATGCTCCCAAGGGGCTCCAAGGAGGGAGAAGATCCTAAAAAAACTCTCCTAGTTGCTCATCCTTTTTCCTTTTTTAATCCTTGTCCCCATTGTCTGTTTGGAATCCTTGTTTCTCTTTCAGGAAAATGATCTGTTTGCGGAAATGGGTCCTGATTCCTTTGGGGCAGAGAGGACTCCGTTGGACACCAGAGAGAGTTCACTAGGTAAGGAGGAAGTAGTTTCTTCTCAGTTGGGTCACATTCTGTGGGTTTCGAAGTGATTCCATGGGTTCTTTTCATCATTTTGGGGGAAGACACTTGGGTCCAGGAGCCCAGAGGAGGGGAGATGTAATTTTGCACAACTAAACTATGAAATGGGTACAAACACCGAAATGCAGTCAGCAGGTGAGGCTTTTTCTCCAAGAGAAGCATGCTCTCATGGTTCCCACTTACCTTTGTCTGTCGCAGGTGGCGGAATAATACTGGCAGAACTGGCAAGAACTCCTCTTCCATCTTTTCTTGGTGATGGAGGGGAAGCAGCGGCTGTGGAACCGGATCAGGTAAGGGGAAGGAGCCTTTGGGGGAAAGAGGCTGAGGGGTGGGGCAACCAGGGTGTCTCTGGGGGCCAAACAAATCTGTCCTCTTCTTTGCTTCTGTCGTAGCTGCCCTTAAGAAAGAGAACGTTTATCTGCTGAGTATCATGAACAACAAGCTCACCTTAACTCGCCTTCTGAATGTCACTAGTATTTATCAGTAGTTGCTATTTTATTTGTCAATTTATTGTGAAATGCTAAAATAGGCTTCTATGGAATCAAGAAACAATAAAAAACTGCAGCCAGGATTCACCTAATTACCCCCATCCACTGCAAAAAGGGGCTTTGTCCTCCTTGTGGCCCCCATGCGCCCCTTGAAGTTGGCATCAGGAGGGCCCCCCCCCCCCAATCACAGTGAAATACACAATAAAACATTTCCAATAAGACATTAAAAGGAGCATCTCTACTTAAAATCTGCAGCAAAATATTCCCATGAAATCAACGGAGCTTTTAACAGGCAGGAAACAACAGAGCAATGTGTAGTAGATAATCTTTATGCAGTCTAAGAGGAGGAACTTTCCCTTTTGCTTTTAGGGTCCAGTGTGCTTTGAAGATGTCTCTGTTTGTTTCAAAGAGGAGGAGTGGGCGTTGCTAGATCCTGACCAGAGAGCTCTGCATAAGGAAGTCATGGAGGAGAATCGTGGGACCATAGATTCTCTTGGTATAGCTCATATTATTACAACATCTGTTTCAAAATTCCATACATATATCTCTGTGTGATGAAGCTCCCAGATTTTGATGGATTTTGACAGTGCCACCTACAGCACCTGGGATTCTCGCACCCACACAATTTACCTTGAATGGAGGCTACTGACTGTTTTGCCTGCCAATATTCTTCCACCACTTATGCCTTTTTAAACAAGGATCAGGCTGGTCTGAGCTGCCCAGGCCTTTTAAAATTGTAGGCTTCCTGAATATTTAGGAAAGTGGAAGTAGCTTCTGTCAGGTTTTGTGTTTTTCTTTTTGCTTCTGTCGGTTCTTGGTTTTGCAAAAATTCTTCTGACGCTGGAGATGGAGCAGATTCCATGATTGAGCCAAAGAAAATTCATTGCAGAAAGTAACAGGCATTTTGAATTTCAGTTTCCCATAAGTACCATATTTTTCGCACCATAATACTCAGTTTTTCCCCCCTAAAAGGTAAAGGGAAATGTGTGTGCGCGTTATGGAGCGAATGCAGGCGGGAAGAGCTGCTCTTGCTGGCTTTTCGTCGAGGTGGGAGAAGGGAGGCAGCCTCTCTTCCTCCGTGTCTGCCTGCTCTATGGCTTTTTGGTGAGGTGACTTTATAGTCTGAAGGGCTGACTGTAATTCAAGCAAAGGGAGAGCCGCTTACACACATGTAAGCGGCTCTTACTCTGCTTTCTTTACAATGAGCCGGAAGGAGGGACAAAGAGGGCATCCCCTTCCGTCCCTCCCCCAGCACCTCACCGGTAAATTCAAACAAAGCGGCTTACAAGGCTCGTGTCCCTGCATCTCCTCCTCCTCTTTTTCTCCGGTTCGAGGCAAGGCAGCTGCACAAATGTGAGCTCCCCCTCTCTCTTCCTTCCCTCCCTCCCTCCCTCTTCCAACTTCAAAAAATATTGGGGGGCGGCCAGGTAAGCCCCACCTCACATACCACAATGGGGGGTGGGGGATGACTCCCTCAAATATTTAATGGGGGGTGAAGGCACCTAGGCCCATAGGAGTTGGCTGCTTTGCCTAGGACAAATGTGAGCTCTCCATCTCTCTTCCCTCCCTCCCTCTTCCAACTTCAATAAAATATTGGGGGGGGGGCAGGTACAGGTAAGCCCCATCTCACAGACTGCAATGGATCTCAAGACAAAGTGCATGCACACTGGTACCTTATATGAATGGCAATGCCCATCAGCATGGGGGGAGGATGACTCCCTCAAATATTAATGGGGGGGGGGAAGGCACCTAGGCCTATAGGAGTTGGCTGCTTTGCCTAGGACAAATGTGAGCTCCCCCCCCTTCCTTCATCCCTGTATTGGAGATACCATACATTATTGACAGTTCCTTCATCATTTTCTTGCAGAAAACTGTATTTTCTTGCAGCAAACCTCCCCCGTTCTGATAAGGATGATAAAGCAGAGAAGACTAGCATATAAGATTCCTTTTAAACTAGAGGTAGTAAAATATGCTAAGGAGCATGGAAACAGAGCAGCAGAGAGACATTTTGGGCCACCTCCAACAGAAAGAATGATAAGAGGTTGGAGGAAACAGGAGGATCAGCTGCAAAAAGCAGATAAAAGCAAGCACACTTTTCGTGGACATGCTGCAAAGTGGCCACAGATGGACATTGCCATGAAAGAATGGATCACATATCACCAGAATAATGGCTTCACAGTCTCTACAAAAATGATAATATATGAAGCCAAACGCATTGCTTTAGAGAAAGGCATTCACGATTTTACTGGCTCACCATCATGGTGCTACAGATTTATGAAGCGATGTGGCCTTGCTATGCGCACGAAAACTAGAATTCCACAAAAAATGCCAGAAGAATATTAATCTAAGATTCTGTCTTTTCATAAATTTGTAATTGATGCTAGGAAGAGAAATGGATTTGAAATTGGCCAGATTGGGAATATGGATGAAGTCCCGCTAACCTTTGATGTGCCATCTAATAGGACTGTTGATCTGAAAGGTGCCAAAACTATTGCTGTGAAAACCTCCGGACATGAGAAAACCCATTACACGGTTGTGTTGTCTTGCTGTGCAGATGGCACCAAATTGCCACCCATGTTAATTTTCAAAAGGAAAACATTTCCAAAACAAGTGATTCCATGTTCATGAGAAAGGATGGATGGACGAAAATGGAATGAGAATATGGGTTGAAAAAGTGTGGTCCAAACGTCCTGGAGGGCTTTTGAAAAAACCTGCCTTATTAGTACTGGACCAGTTTAGAGCACATATTAGCGAAACTACAAAAAAGTGCTTTAAAGAAGCGAAGACTCATCTAGCTGTAATTCCTGGAGGTCTTACCAGCCAGTTGCAACCTCTCGATGTTTCCATCAACAAGCCGTTTAAGGTCGTTATGCGAGAAGAGTGGAACAAATGGATGGCTGCTGGTAATCATGATCTGACACCTACTGGACGAATGAAGAGGCCCACTATCACTCAAGTTTGTGAATGGGTGAAAACATCATGGCACTCTGTGAAGGAGGAAATCGTTGCACAGTCATTCAAAAAATGTGGCATTAGCAATGGTTTGGATGCAAAAGAAGATGACATTTTACATGAAGATAGCGAAGAAAGTGATGTCAGTGATTGTGAGCAACTGAGCTTCATAAATTCTGACTCTGGCACTGATAAGTTCTTGGGGTTCACAGAAGACTAGAAGAGTACTCGAACCTAAAATTCTCTCTTCATTTGTTAATGACAGTGATGATGGTTCTTAATGCCACTGCTGTTCACTTTACATGGTTGTAATATGATTCTGATATACCGGTTGTTTATTAAATAGTTTAGTACAACATTTGATTCAGAATATTTTTTTTCTTGTTTTCCTCCTCTAAAAACTACGTGCGTGTTATGGTCAGATGCGTGTTATAGAGCGAAAAATACAGTATGTCAGTCAACAAAGGCAGTGAATTCTGCAGTAAGAAATTAACTTCAGTTCTTCCTTCATCACAGGTGTTCATTAGCATTATTCAATAATTGGCAACTCCATTTTTTCCTCTTCTTTGCATAATAATTTTTATTCAGCTTAGAAAACTTTAACAAATTAACTTCAAATTCAATATATGCTTCTTTTACCAAAAAACAACAGTGAGGTGACTTCTTCCCTCATTTCCGTGGTGCTTTCATTCCCATCTTTTCCTGCTGCTGATATATATCAAACTATATCTAATACATATTTCATCCATTACATTTATTATCATTTCCAATCCGCTGCTCATAATTCCAATCCTGCCCATGATATCATTTGACTAAAATTCTTTCTCAGATATTCCAAAAAGGGTTTCTACTCTTCAGTAAAAAGTTTGGTCTCTCACTCTTGCTCTCAACTTTGCCAATTTTGCATACTCCAAAGTTTTTACAAGCCATTCCTCTTTGTTTCTTCTTTCCGGTTTTGTGCATATAAAGTGTTGCTGCGTACACAAATAGTTTAATCATATTCTTCAGGACATTTGTCCCCAATATCCCTAAAAGAAAAGCTTCAGGTTTTTGAAAATTACCAATTCTTACGTCTTCTTCATTTCATGATATATCATTACAGTGGTACCTCGGGTTAAGAACTTAATTTGTTCCAGAGGTCCGTTCTTAACCTGAAACTGTTCTTAACCTGAAGCACCACTTTAGCTAATGGGGCCTCCCACTGCCGCTGTGCGATTTCTGTTCTCATCATGAAGCCAAGTTCTTAACCCGAGGTACTATTTCTGGGTTAGCGGAGTCTGTATCCTGAAGCATCTGTAACCTGAGGTTCCACTATATAATCCTTTGTCCATCTAATGGAAGTGGGTTTGAAGAATTCTATCCTTGATTTTTCTTGAGCAGAACTGAACCAAACAAACTCCTGGTAGTTTCTTTGTGCTTGCAAAGGCCGACTTTATACAGAAAACTTAGATTATCTCCTCCGCTTCCATCTCAAGGAATTCCACCAACTGCTTCACCAGTTTCTCTTGGATTTAATCGCCTAGTTCCAGGATCCCACGGAATATCAAAAAGGACTCCTTTTGTCGCATTTCCAAAACTTCCATTTGATCTGACAGCAGCTCTCCTTGTTGCTTTATTTCTGTCACTTCCCCCTGCATTGTCTCTGCTTGCTTCTTGGTTTCACGATTCCCATAAGAAAGCTTATTAACAGTCACTCCCACTGAAGCAGTTCTTTTAGTTAAATCCTGGATGTTACAAGAAAGTTGGGATATTGCATTGGAATTTGCCTCCAGTCACAACTTGATTGCTATCCATGTTTCATTTAAATCCATTGCTGCCTTGTCAATTCTGCTGTTACAGATGTTGCCCTCTGTGAGGCTGGCTGGTTCAGGTTTTTTTCTTTGGTTCTGGTCGTCATAGTACTGTAATTCACTTCTATAATCCATGCTTAAACAACAGTCCTTCTGGGGCAAGTTTTGTTCTGCAGATCTCTCTCATTCAGACATAACATTTCAGCCTGCTCCGTCCCACCGTGCACCTCCACTCTGCTGGCAATATTCCAAGTGCTCTCTCTCTTAGCTCTCTCTTTATATGGCAAAGTCAAATTGTACCCAGACAGTCCCCTTTTGGATTCTAGTGCTCTTTATTCCATTAGCCATGAAGATTGGGTAGTATTCTCCCAAGGAATTTATAGCTTTGTATCAACATTCTCCCTTCCTTCCCTCTCCTCTCCCTTCTCCTTTGTGGCAGCGATTTTTTATTTTTTATTTTTACTTCTTTCACTCTTTTCTTCACACACCAGCAGCCAGAATTTTCCCCTGCAGCTGCTGCCCACCCTTTATGGTAAAGTGTCTTTAAATTTAAGTCAAGTCCAATTTATAAGGAAGTCAGCCACTTACACGATTGCCTCTGAGTCTTCTCAGTAATTGAGTCAGAAATATTTTTGCGACATCTATCTGACAATGTGAGAAACATAATCAATATTTTAGAAAAATTACAAGAGAATATAAATACTAAGGCAGTTTTAATATTTGTGGACGCGGAGAAAGCTTTTGACAACATTTCTTGGAGTTTTATGAAGAAGATCCTACAGGGGATGGGGGTAGGCCAAGGCTTTGAAAACAGTATAAGTGCAATATATTCTGAACAAAAGGCTAAATTAATTGTAAATAATGTGGTGACGGAAGAATTTAAGATAGAAAAAGGGACACGACAAGGTTGCCCAATTTCCCCACTGCTTTTTATTTCGGTCCTGGAGGTTTTGCTGAACATGATTAGAAGGGACCAGTTGGTTAAAGGGATACAGGTCGGAGCCAAACAGTACAAATTGAGAGCATTTGCAGATGACTTAGTATTGACGTTACAGGAGCCAGAATCTAGTACCAAAAGGGTTTTAGAACTGATTCAAGAATTTGGTCAAGTTGCAGGATTTAAATTGAATAAGTTAAAAACCAAGGTTTTAGAGAAAAATTTAACACCAATGGAGAGAGAGAGGTTTCAGAATGAGACAGGTTTAACAGTGGTCAAGAAAGTTAAATACTTGGGGATTAACATGACAGCAAAAAACGGGAATTTATTTAAAGACAACTATGAAAAATGTTGGGCTGAAGTGAAAAAAGATTTAGAAATCTGGTCAAATTTGAAGCTTTCACTGTTGGGTCATATTGCTGCGGTAAAAATGAATGTATTGCCTAGAATGTTGTTTTTGTTTCAAACATTGCAAATTGTGGACAAAATGGATTGTTTCAAGAGGTGGCAGAGAGATATTCCTAGATTTGTCTGGCAGGGCAAGAAGCCTAGAATAAAATTTAAAATATTAACAGATGCAAAAGAAAGAGGTGGATTTGCCCTGCCAGACTTGAAACTTTATTATGAATCAGCAGCTTTTTGCTGGTTGAAAGAATGGCTGCTTCTTGAAAACACTGACATTTTGGATCTAGAAGGTTTTAACAATGTATTTGGATGGCATGCATATCTGTGGTATGACAAGGTCAAAGCACATAAAGCATTTAAAAACCATATTGTCAGGAAAGCATTGTTTAATGTTTGGATAAGATACAAGGATTTATTGGAAAACAAAACCCCAAGGTGGCTGTCACCGATGGAAGCGAAAGCTTTGAAAAGGCTCAATATGGAGGCCAAATGGCCGAAATATTGGGAAATTTTGGAACAAGATGGGGATAGACTGAAATTACAGAGTTTTGAAAAATTAAAAAACAAAGTGCGAGACTGGCTTCATTATTACCAGATATTGGAGGCATATAATTTGGACAAGAAAATTGGCTTCCAGGTGGAAAAATCAAAATTGGAAACAGAACTGTTAGAACCCAAAACTAAGAATTTGTCAAGAATGTATAACTTGCTGTTGAAATGGAATACTCAGGATGAAACGGTGAAATCTGCTATGATTAAATGGGCACAAGATGTTGGACATAACATAATGATGGCTGACTGGGAACAGTTATGGACCACAGGTATGAAGTTTACGGCATGTAATGCCTTAAGAGAGAATATTATGAAAATGATATACAGGTGGTACATGACACCAGTCAAGCTTGCAAAAATCTATCACTTGCCCGATAATGAATGTTGGAAATGTACAGAAACTGAAGGTACATTCTTCAGAGCCAGTGTGGTGAAGTGGTTAAGAGCGGTAGTCTCGTAATCTGGGGAACCGGGTTCGAGTCTCTGCTCCTCCACATGCAACTGCTGGGTGACCTTGGGCCAGTCACACTTCTCTGAAGTCTCTCAGCCTCACTCACCTCACAGAGTGTTTGTTGTGGGGGAGGAAGGGAAAGGAGAATGTTAGCCGCTTTGAGACTCCTTAAAGGGAGTGAAAGGCGGGATATCAAATCCAAACTCTTCTTCTTCTTTCACCTTTGGTGGACGTGTCCAAGGATTAAGGCTTTCTGGGAGATGATTTATAATGAAATGAAAAGGGTATTTAAATATACCTTTCCGAAGAAACCAGAGGCCTTTCTCCTGGGCATGATCGGCCAAATGGTGCCAAAGAAGGACAGAACTTTCTTTATGTATGCCACAACAGCAGCAAGAATACTTATTGCAAAGTATTGGAAGACACAAGACCTACCCACTCTGGAAGAATGGCAGATGAAGGTGATGGACTACATGGAATTGGCGGAAATGACTGGCAGAATCCGAGACCAGGGAGAAGAATCGGTGGAAGAAGATTGGAAGAAATTTAAAGACTATTTACAGAAATATTGTAAAATTAATGAATGTTAGAATGATGTTGGAATGAAGTTAGGTGGTTTAAGCAGTAATGTTATAAAGGTGTAGGTAAAAAAGGACTGATAACAGATGAAAATTTAAAGTTATAGTATATTAAGTTAAAGAATTATGAGAAAACAAAGAGGGAAAGAAATTGCTGACTTAACTAATTGAACTGGAATACAATAAAGGGAGGTATGAGGAGGTCAGGGAAACAAGGATATAAATGTAAGTTATGGAAAGAATGATCTATTTTTCTTTCCCCCCCTCTTTTTAAGTGTCTTTTACTCTTTTTTTGTAATTTGTATTTTGTATTTTCTTGTATTTTTACTTTTTGTGTGTGTGTGTAATTCTTGTATTCTCTGAAATTTTAATAAATATCATTAAAAAAAACCAACAGAAATGTTTTTGCCAGTGCCTTGCCTCTCAACCAGCCTGGAACAGGGTCCTCCAACTTCCTCCAAGCAGGGAGCGGCAGAGAAACGGGCTTGTCACCCTGCTACACTCAGGGTCTTAAGGAATGTTTGCCTTCGCTACCCCAATTTCTGCATCTGAGACTTCCCCAAGCTCGGAGAAGCTGCTCTTGTGATCATGGCTGACCTGGAAGTACAATTCTTCCTGAGGCTCTAATCCATTTCTCTGTTCATTGCAGGTGGTGATGAATTAGAAATTCAGAACAAGGGAGACCAAGACAAAGTTCACATAGTGGAGAAACCCTATACATATCTGGAGTCTGGCAAAAGCTTCAGTCAGAGTTCCTATTCCACTTCCCATCAAAGAACTCATACAGGGGAGAGACCACATCAGTGCTTGGAGTGTGGAAAGAGCTTTAGTAAGCAGGTGATTCTCACCACCCATCTAAAAATTCATACAGGGGAGAAATCATATCAGTGTTTGGAGTGTGGAAAGAGCTTCAGTAGAAAGGAATATCTCACTTCCCATCTAAGAATTCATATGGGCCAGAAACCATATCACTGCTTGGAATGTGGAAAGAGCTTCAGTTGGAAAAAGAGTCTTACTTCCCATCAAAGAATTCATACAGGTGAGGAACCATATCAGTGCTTAGACTGTGGAAGGAACTTCAAAACAAAGCAACATCTCACTTACCATCAAAGAACTCATAGTGGGGATAAACCATATAAGTGTGTGGAATGTGGAAAGAGCTTCAGTCAGCACTCCAGTCTCAGTTCTCATGAAAGAATTCATACAGGGGAGAAACCATATCAGTGCCTGGAATGCGGAAAGAGTTTCATTTGGAAAGGTAGTCTCACTTCTCATGAAAGAATTCATGCAGGGGAGAAGCCATATCAATGCGTGGAATGTGGAAAGAGCTTCAGTCACAGATCTCATCTCACTTCCCATCAAAGAATTCATACAGGGGAGAAACCACATCAGTGCTTGGAGTGTGGAAAGAGCTTCAGTCACAGATCTCATCTCACTATCCATCAAAGAATTCATACAGGGGAGAAACCACATCAGTGCTTGGAGTGTGGAAGGAGCTTCAGTCAGAAGGTGAGTCTCACCACCCATCTAAATATTCATACAGGGGAGAAGCCATATCAGTGCTCAGGCTGTGGAAGGAACTTCAGAACAAAGCAACAACTCACTTACCATCAAATAACTCATAGTGGGGAGAAGCCATATCAGTGCGCGGAATGTGGAAAGAGCTTCATTCGGAAGTACCGTCTCACTTCCCATCAAAGAATTCATGCAGGGGAGAAACCACATCAGTGCTTGGAATGTGCAAGGAACTTCACCTCAAAGGCAGGTTTCACTTCCCATCAAAGAATTCATACAGGGGAGAAACCATATCAGTGCTTGGACTGTGCAAGGAACTTCACCTCAAAAGCAAGTCTCTCTTACCATCGAATAACTCACAGTGAGGACAAACCATATCAGTGCTCAGACTGTGGAATGAACTTCAGAACAAAGCAACATCTCACTTACCATCAAAGAACTCATAGTGGGGAGAAGCCATATCAGTGCGTGGAATGTGGAAAGAGCTTCCCTCGGCGGGATACTCTCACTTCTCATGAAAGAATTCATACAGGGGAGAAACCACATCAGTGCTTGGAATGTGGAAAAAGCTTCATACAAAAGACCAGTCTCACTTCCCATCGAAGAATTCATACAGGGGAGAAACCACATCAGTGCTTGGAATGTGGAAAGAGCTTCAGGCAGAGAGTCAGTCTTATTTCCCATCAAAGAATTCATACAGGGGAGAAAGCACATTAGTGCTTGGAATGTGGAAAGAGCTTCACCTGTAAGGAAAGTCTCATTTCCCATCAAAGATCACACAGCAGGGAAAATAGCAGAATAATAGAATTGTAGTGTTGGAAGGGGCTGTGTTAGTCATCTAGTACAGGAATCTCAGCTAAAGCATCCATGACATATAGCCATCTAATCTCTTATTAAAAACCTCCAAGGAAGGAGATGACACCTCTCATAGGAATCTGTTCCACTGCTGAGCAGCTTATACCACCAGAAGCTTCCTCCTGATATTGAGTCGGAATCTCATTTTTGGTAACTTGAATGCATTGGTTCAGGTCTTACCCTCCAGAACAGGAGAAAACAAGCTTGCTGCATCTTGCCTGGGACAGTCCTCTAGATATTTGAAGACTGCTATTCTGTTTTCTCCCAGTTTCCTCTTTTCCAGGCTAAACATATCCATTCCCTCAACTGTTCCACTTAAGGCTTTGTTTCCAGGCCCTTGGTCATGCTTCCAGCTTGTCAGTATCCTATTCAAATTGTGACACCCAAAACAAGACACAGCACTCCAGACGTGGTCTGACCAAGGAAGAAGATAACAGTACTGTGGCTTCCCTTTATCTGGACACTCGACTTCTGTTGATGCGCCCTTGGATAGCATTTGCTTTCTTTGCTGCTACGTCACACTTTTGACTCCTGGATCGTTTTCACATGTACTACTGGGAAGCCAGATGTCCCCCATCTTATATATTTGCTGATGATACCTGCCTATATGCAGAACCTGACATTTGTCCTTACTGAAATTCCTTTATGGCGTTTAAAGGCCATTTTTTTCTCCAGAGAGCTCCCAGTGGTGTCACCTGGCTCTTGCCCTCCTGATTAAACACGGACAATAATCCTGTGAGGTTGGTTAGGCTGTGATGCAGTGCCTGGTCCCCAGGGTCACCCAGCTAAGTAGGGATTTGAATCCAGGTCTCCCAGATCTGAGCCTTTAACCACTATGCCACACTTGTTCTCTAGTGAGACTCTCAGAAACTGCATGTGCATGTGTGTTTCCTTAAAGCTCAGTTGTGATGTTCTGGTGTTTGAATTCAAAGTTGTATACACCTATAGCAAAATAATTAACGTAACAGAAGTAAGTACAGTATACTAGAAGATTTATGGTAAAGTTGGCTAGGAAGGGGGAGTTTGGAATGCTGGGGGTGAGAGGTGATTGGCTGGGAGTTTGAAAGGGGTTTGAATGACGACAACAGAACAATCATGACTTTGGCTAATTAAACATTCTGTGTCCTTTTAAATGTGCTTGTGGGAAGCGGGGATTTTGTTCTTGTTTTTATTCTGTATTTTCTGTTTTTGTTCTGTAGTTTTGTGCTGTGAACTGCCCGATATCTTCAGATGAAGGGTCATATACAAATTTATTAAATAAATACTAAAAAGTAGTCATAAGCAATAAAACATAAAAAAGACCAACCACGGTGAACCATTTCCACATAGATCCCAAGGAGCTAAAAAGCAGAGATGCAAAAAACCTGACAGCTACGAACCCCTATGGCACATTCACCCCTGGCTGGACCACACACATCCCCGGAGATTAAATCTAGCACCCTGGTACTTGTCTTTTCAGTTCGTGGCAGGAAAGGAGGTTTACTCAGTAATGTAACTTACACACTTGGTTGTCCCAAAGCGCAGAGTTCTGGGTCTGCGTCGTCCTTCTGGCTTTTGTGTGCCACGTCTGCAGTCTGGCTTTCTGAGAGATTAGTCTCATAGGCCCTCTTCATCAAATGCGCTTCTGCACACACCTGGCCATCTTTGGTCACTGGCCAGGTTGCAATTCAATCTTCAGCTCAGACAATTACCGGTAGTACATAGTCTAAGAGGTGCCAGTGGTTTGACAGAGGGTGCCTCCAAGATGTTTTGAATTTATTTTGTCGAAAGAGTGTGTTGGTAATAACAAGGTAGTGCGCTGCACATATCGTCAAAAGTAAGATTCCGTTCTGGTTGCTGTTGCCAATTCCTCCTTTCCCAATATTCCCAGGCCCCAGATCGAAATCTCGCCCAACTCTTGCATTAAAATCGCCCAGGAGGTTAATTTGATCCTCCTCAGGCGTCTGTGATAGGATGGTATCCAGCTGAAAATAAAAATGTTCTTTAATGTCTTCATCAGCACCCAGTGTTTGTGCATTAAGTGCTTAGAATAGTAGCCTGTTGGTTTCTGGTGAGTTTTATTCAAAGTGTGAGACATACATATGACACTCTCCACATGATTATCTCTTCATTGACTGTTTGGCTTTCAGTTTGGGGTCCCTGAACCTGTAATGTATCACTTTATGGCTTCTCCATTTGCAATTGGAATATGGCCATCCCCACTGACAGCTTAAGATTGTCCAGGCTGCCAAGTAAATCTTCATCCTAACACATATATGAAGAACATCCATAATCGAGCAACCATTGGTTTGAGTTCTTTCTTTTTGTATCACATCTGTTTACAGCTAGATGCTTCTGTTGCAAAAGAAGATTGCATTCTTGATCTCTGCTTCTCTGATTTTGATTTGGTTGCTAAAATGAAGGGGATTTTGCTGGTTTGGAGCTTCACAAAATTGGGATACGTGTCCCTCTTTGTTATATCTGAAGCAAATGACTCTTTGGGATGGAGCCTTGGCTCTCTTCTGAGACTGTGACATGTATTTTGAATCACTGGAATTTCCATTCCTGGCTGGAATGATTGCTCTTTTCTCCACACACTTTTCTCAGATGGCCAATGACATCAGTGAGCCTGAACCTTGGTTTGCCATCTATGAGAGTGGCAAATGTCCCGATTTTTAACCATTATTATTAAAATCCATCAGTGTGGACCATTTGACTGTCTGAAATACTATCCAGAATAATAGACACTGCTAGGTCATTCTGCTGTTCCCGTCTCCT
Source organism: Podarcis pityusensis (assembly GCF_964106645.2). Classification (NCBI taxonomy): domain Eukaryota; kingdom Metazoa; phylum Chordata; class Lepidosauria; order Squamata; family Lacertidae; genus Podarcis; species Podarcis pityusensis. The sequence goes on along the minus strand of NC_138038.1, from coordinate 55,291,456 downwards.
TATTAAAGCTGCACCTCCTCTGGCTTTTTCTTCCCGGATAGAATTCCTGGTGTTATGTCTTGAAGTTCTCACCCTGGCCACCAGGGGTATCATAATGTGTACATAGTTTTCACTCAGGTCCACCTCAGTTAATTTAGGCAGGAAACCCTGGGTGGTTGTTACAATGTTGACAGCTGGCTGCCTATAAAACTGTTTTCAGTTTAGTCCAGTTCCGGCTTACTTATAAAGAACTACAGTGGTACCTCGGGTTACATACACTTCAGGTTACAGACTCCGCTAACCCAGAAATAGTACCTCGGGTTAAGAACTTTGCTTCCGGATGAGAACAGAAATCGCGCTGCGGCAGCGGGAGGCCCCATTAGCTCAAGTGGTGCTTCAGGTTAAGAACAGTTCCAGGTTAAGTACAGACCTCCAGAACGAATTCAGTACTTAACCCGAGGTACCACTGTACTTGGAGAAATCTCTGTGTCGTCTGCTATGTCCACCCACTATTCAATTCCTCCCTCTCTCAGTCTGGCTTCCATTCCTCTCTTCTACAAAATTAAACTGCTCTGGGTGAGGCAAGCTGGGCCTCTGATCAGCAAGGGGCTTCTGGCTGCCCATAGGAATAATGTACGTATTCCTAAACCATAAAATGCGGGAGGCAGCGGAAGACAGGAGGGCCTGGCCTGCTCTGGTCCAGGGGGCACGAAGAGGCGGACACCACTAAGCAACAACAATCCCTAAAAGAAAATCTTCCCCGTCCCAAGGGTTAAAAGCAAGTGACCTGCCTTCCTAGAGCGGACGGAAATCCTGCGGGAGGGGGCAGGTCCTCCAGAGCAAGGAGGGAGAACTGGGGTGCTCGGCGCTCCAAGGGTTAAGAGGAACTGAGCCGGGTTCCTAGAGGGGACAGGAAAGAGGGGGCGAGGGGGCGGGACCTCCGGGGCCAAAGAGGGGCCTCTGGTCGCTGGTCTGGGCAGCTTCTGCCTGGGGTGAGTCTCCTCTCTCTCTCCCCCCCCCCCCCCGAGGGCGCAGTGGGGGGAAGGGGGTCCCGGGGCTGCAGGGGGACCCCAAGTCCAGGGAGGAGGAGGAGGGGCTCTGCTTGGCTTCTTGTCTCCCCAGCGATGCTGCTGAATCCCAGTTGCTGGAAGGAGCGCAGGGGGAGAGAGGGGCTCTTGCGCCCCATCCTGCTGGGGGGCTTCCCATTCAGGCCCCTGTGAGAATCAGAGGAACATGGAATCGTAGAGCTGGAAGGGAGCCCGAGGGTCATCTAGTCCAACCCCCTGCAATGCAGGAGTCTCTGCTTCCCTGAAGGTTTCTGAGCAGAGTTTGGACGTCCAGCTCTCAAGGATGTGTGAGTTGAGATTCCTACATTGCAGGGAGTTGGGTCATATGACCCCCAGTGCCCCTTCCAGTTCTGGGGTTCTGTGAAAGAAGCTTGTGGGGTGGGGCAGGCATCCGAGAGCTCAGTCAAGAGGAGAAGGGGGCAGGATATTCCCCAGGAGGAACCGCCACCAGGCTGCCCTCTCTTTGGCCACCCAAAGCTCTTGAGTGGGGAAACGACCAAGAGGGCCCCTCTGCCAACCTGAGCCCCCAAGGGGGGGGTAGTGAAGGAGGCCTTTCTTTAGATATTTGGCTCCTGTGAGGACCTTGAACTGGGCCCAGAAGTGAATGAAATTAATAAAGAGAAGGAGCCCAGCCCATAATCCGAGGACTGCATTTTGCAGCTGTTTCTGAGTTGTCTTCAAGGGCAGCTGCACATGGAGGGCATTGTAATGATCCCATTGGATCCAGAGCATGGAATACCATGGCCTCCTCCTCTCGTCCCAAAGAGACTGGGGCTGGCAAACTTGCCAGAGCTGGAAGGGGGCACTGCTAGTCACTGAGGCCACCTGGGAACCTCTAAGCAGATGTGGTGGTGGTGGTGGGGTTATGCTATGCCACATTATTGTTATTTTAATTATTATTTATTACCCATCCTTATGATTTTAGGGCAGATTTCAACATTACAACAGTATAACAAAAACAGTTTAAAACCACTTACAATCACAGAAATAAGGTGAATCCTACTGTACTTCCTTTTAGCGCTGTCCTTTGGCCCTGCCCACATGAACTTTGGGCTCACCCACTTGACCCTCAAGGTGTTGCCAGATAAATCACGTTCCTTGTAGGGGAACTAGATGATTTCTTCTTCTTCCTTCTTCCTTTTTTTCTTAAAGAAAGCTCAGAGTCTGGGTCCTGGTTCCTTCCAAGACTCATCTACGCTTACTCAGGGAACCACCTTCTTCTCCTTCCCGTCTATCAGTTTTATAACAGAACAATGTCTTTCTTTGTAGAATTTGCCAGCACCTCACTTTCGGACGGACAGAACTTGGAAGAGGACCAAAGGGTTCCTTCTGATCTTTTGGAGACTTCCTGAGAGTGAAGATGCATAAGCAAGACTCAGCTGGCCCTGGAGCAGGAAGAGACCATGCTATGGAAACTAGGAGCAGTGCAGGATTCTGGGAAAACTCTGTGCAGAAGATCTTAGGTGAGGAGCACACCCTTCGCTCAGAGGCGCAGAGCCGGCAGTTCCACTGGTTCTGCTACCTGCAAGTCAAAGGACCCCGTGAGGTTTGCAGCCAACTCTATCACTTTTGCCGCCAGTGGCTGAAACCAGAAAGGCACACGAAAGCTGAGATGCTGGACCTGGTGATCTTGGAGCAGTTCCTGGCTGTCCTTCCAGCAGAGATGGAGAGCTGGGTGAGGGAATGCGGAGCAGAGACCAGTTCCCAGGCAGTGGCCCTGGCCGAAGGTTTCCTCCTGAGTCAGGCGGAGGAGAGGAAGCAGGTGAGAGAGACTTTCCTCTGGATACTCCCAAGGGGCTCCAAACAGGAGGGCCATCCTTTTTCGGAAACATCCAAGGAATGAGATGTGATATATCTGAAGTTTTTTTCCTCTGCCACTCCTTTTCTAACCCTTCCCCGCATTCTCTATTACAAATTCTTGTTGCTCTTTCAGGAAAAGGATCTGTCTGCAGAAACGGGTCCTGATTCCTTTGAGGCAGAGAGGACTTTGTTGGACACCAGAGAGAGGCCGCTGGGTAAGGAGGAAGGAATTTCTTCTCAGTCCGGCCACATCCTATTATTCTCAAAATAATCTGTGGTTTCTGTCTGTGTTTTGGGTATGACACTTGGGGCCAAGAACCCAAAGGAGATCAGATATATTTCAGCATAACTAAAATATGAAATTGGGACAAATTTCATACCCCTGAGAGAAGTATCATGCACTCCTGGCTTCCCACTTCCCTTTGTCTCTCGCAGGTGAAAGAAGGATGCCGGCAAGACCTCCTCCTCCATCTCTTCATCCTGGTGGAGGGGAAGCAGCGGCTGAGGAACCGGATCAGGTAGGGGGAAGGAGCCTTGGAGGGGGGGAAGGATGAGGGGTGGGGGAGACAGGGCATTTCTGGGGGCAAATGAATCTCTCTCCTCTTTTTTCTTCTGTCAAATCTGGAAAACTAGCGTGCTTGCAGAGACAGAATGATTTGAAGAAATAAACATACAGTTCCATCCATTTTCACTAAGATTCATGCCCATCATTAAAAACAGCATGAAAGATTCCCAAAACATTAAATTATGCACCCACAGTCAAAATGTGCAGCAAACAAATCTGATTAATGCAATGCAGGCAGTAAGAGCAACGTGCAGGAAAGAATCTTTATGTTGTGTAAGAAATGGACCTTTTTTCTTTTAGGGTCCAGTTTGTTTTGAAGATGTTACTGTTTGTTTCACGGCTGAGGAGTGGGCGTTGCTGGATCCTGCCCAGAGAGCTCTGCATAAGGAAGTCATGGAGGAGACTTGGAGGATCATGAACTCTCCCGGTAAGGTTCCCTGTTTGGTTATAATACTTGTTTAGAAATTCAGTCAATATTTTTAGATCAAAAACCTCCCAGATTTTGATGGATCTCAACTTTGCCACCTAGAGTATCAGGAGATATGTGTTAATCTGAATTCATGATATGGTTTATCTCTGTATGAGATTGACATAACTCTAATATGACATGAAAGCCCCCATGGTGTCTGCATCCTGAAAGGCATTCAGGAATATCCTGAGTTCACACACATCAGGCATTATCAACACATGCAAATATAGGATTGCTCATTGCAGGATTCTCAGCTCCCCAGTGGGATCCACCCACCCCCTGCAAGGGGGTGTAAAGGCAGGTTGGAGACAGAGATGTCTAGGTTCAGATCATTGCTCACGATCGCAAGTCTTTCACCTTGTTGTTAAACGGAAACAGGATGACGAAAGATGGGCAAGGTGAGAAAGAGGCAGGAAGATCTTGATGGAATTATAGAAATTGTAGGAATCACTGCCCCCTCTCCTATTGTCAGGGGCTGGACTGAGGAGGAATGGTGGGGGCTGCCCCCCTTCTCCTGAACCTTCCCGTGGGCAAGAGGACAGTATAGATTTAGAACCGTGGTTTGCGGAAGGTCACCGTTCAGAGGCTGCGGAGGGGTGAAGCGGGGAAATATTGGAAGAGGAACAGCAGGAAGAAGAAACACTAGGGAGGGACAGCTGACAGACTTGTGTCTTTGGAAAGCATTCTTGACCCCCTTCTCCCAGGACCAGGCGAGCATTGAGGGCAGGAGAACAAGCATTGCTTTGCAAGCATTGAGTATTGTGTCGGTAATGTCTATATCTCTTGCAGTATGTCTTTATTTCCCACTTTTGTAAAGAAATCTTTCTCTTTCTTTATTAGCTTGTTAGATGTATCCAGTTTCTTCCCTTCCCTTACTTTCCTCTGATACACACTTTGCTGAATAAAATAGCCTCTCAAAACTATAAAAAGTGGCGGGTTGGCTCTACACTAGAGCTTCCCCGCTTTCCCCTTCCTTTCAAATCACACACAATCTCTGTTGTTGTTTGTTAATCTTAATGTTACTCCAACTTATTCCATCCTCACTTGTATATATTTCTTAAACCTGCATTCTGGAGAGGGTTGCCATATCAAAAAAGAAAAGAGAAAAACTCAAAATAAACAACCATGGGATTCTCTCCCCCAACCATCTCTTACACAGAATGAAATCTTATCTCAGTTCAAACCTTAAATCCATGCAGCCGAATGTACCACAGTTTTTTGTTGCATCTCCTCCAGCCCATTCCTTTACTTTAATTGCCAATTAACATCCAATTTGTAGGATGACCTCTGCTTCCAGAAACGGAGTCGGGGGGTGGGTGGGGTGGGGGGGTTGCAGCAGACAAAGTGCTCCTGCCCCAGTGCCTGTCTTCCATGGGGAAGCGAATGCCAGACCCCAGGGCCCGTTCCTCCCCTGCCCTGAGAGGAATCCAGAGAATGCTTTAACCCCACCATCCTCTTTATCTGCATTTCCCGGCGATGTCAAAGGAGTCATCCATTCCTGGTGCAGTCCGGAAACGGAAGCCCAATGCAGTTAAAAATGTTTACTGGGATGGATGTACCGTCTCCCATCTTGAATCTGTCACCTTCTTGACATTAGACATCACTTATCTGGGATGTGGCAGAATGGGAGGTAACATCGGGAGATTTCCCAGCCTCTGCAGAAGGAATCATTGGAGTTTTGCAAGCAGAGGTTGGGTGTGTAAGTTGAGATTCCTGCATTTCAGGGGACAGGACTAGATCACCCCGGGGGTTCGCTTGCAACTCTCTCCTTCTCAGAAAGGGTTTCCTGCTTCTAGAGCCTTTTTCACACAAAGCTGTTCCTCCTGCTTCTGTATCTAAGGGAAGAAGCAGCTCAGCATGTCAGCCAAGAGGGTTCACCAAAGAAAGCACCTCTGGGGGTGCCTGACACACGCAGCTGGTCCTGGGCTCCTGCTCTGGAGAAAGAAAACTCAGGGAGGGAGGGAAGGGTGCGCTGCTTACGCTCGTCATCTAAATCCTTTCAGTTCTTCCTCTCTCACAAGCGCTAATGAGCATTGTTCAATAATTGGGGGCTTCATATCATCCTGATGCTCTAATTCATCTCTCTCTTCATTTTAGGTGTTGAGGAATTAGAAATGAAGAAGAAGGGAAACCATCAGAAGATCCACACAGTACAGAAGCCATGTCAGTCTTTGGAATGTGGAGATAACTTCACTAACAGCTCCGATTCCATGTCTCATCAAAATCCCATTTGGAATAAACTGTATCAGTGCTCAAACTGCGGAAGGAACTTCAGAACAAAGCAATATCTCACTGACCATCAAAGAACTCATAGTGGGGAGAAACCCTATCAGTGCTTGGAATGTGGAAAGAGCTTCAATAATAGCCGCTCCCTTGGGTCCCATCAAGGAATTCATACAGGGGAGAAACCCTATCAGTGCTTGGAATGTGGAAAGAGCTTCAATAATAGCCACTCCCTTGGGTCCCATCAAAGAATTCATATAGGGGAGAAACCCTATCAGTGCTTGGAATGTGGAAAGAGCTTCAGTGACAGCATCAAACTCACTGCCCATCAAATAACTCATAAAGGGGAGAAACCATTTCAGTGCTTGGAATGTGGAAAGAGCTTTAGTCGACGCGACTCTTTCACTTTCCATCAAAGAACTCATACAGGGGAGAAACCCTATCAGTGCTTGGAATGTGGAAAGAGCTTCATTCACAAGGTCAGTCTCACTTCCCATCAAAGAACTCATACAGGGGAGAAACCCTATCAGTGCTTGGAATGTGGGAAGAGCTTCAGTATGAAGACCTATCTCACTTCCCATCAAAGAATTCATATAGGGGAGAAACCATATCAATGCTTGGAATGTGGAAAGAGCTTCAATATGAAGACCTATCTCACTTCCCATCAAAGAGTTCATACAGGGGAGAAACCATATCAGTGTGTGGAATGTGGAAAGAACTTCAATCACCGCTCCACTCTCAGTTCTCATGAAAGAATTCATACAGGGGAGAAACCCTATCAGTGCTTAGAATGTGGAAAGAGCTTCAGCAGGAAAGACCATCTCACTTCCCACGAAATAATTCATGCAGCACAGAAACTATATCAGTCCTTAGAATGCACATTGGGCCTTCCTGCAAGAAGAGCGCTTCTGTGACAACAGAGAATTCACAGTGGGGGGAAACCATTTCAATGCCAAGAGTGCGGAAAGAGCTTCACCTTGAAGCAAACACTCTCTTCCCATCAAAGAATTCATACGACAGAGAAACCCTAATAGTGCTTGAAATGTGGAAAAAGCTTCCCCTGGAATGAAAGTTTCACTTCCCATCAAATAACTTGCAGCGGGGAATATAATAGAATTATAAGATTGTAGTGTTGGAAGGGACGCTGAGGGTCATCTTGTCCAACCCCCTGGCAATGTTGTGAAGTAGTGCCTGGTCCTCAAGATCAGCCAGTGATCTTCATGGCTGAGAAGGGATTTTAGTAGTAGTAGTATTAGTAGTAGTAATTGTTGTGTTGTAGTTGTTATATTTATACCCCACCCATCTGGCTGGGTTTCCTGAGCCACTATGGGCGGCTTCCAACAAATATATCTATATAAATAATAATAAATCAAACATTAAAAACCTCCCTAAACAGGGCTGCCTTCTGATTTCTTCTAAAAGTTGTGTTGTTCTTTATCTCCTTGACATCTGATGGGAGGGGTGTTCCACAGGGCGGGTGCCACTACTAAGAAGGCCCTCTGTCTGGTTCCCTGTAACTTCGCTTCTCGCAGTGAGGGAACTTCCAGAAAGCCCTCGGAGCTGGACCTCAGTGTCCAGACTGGACGATGGGGGTGGAGATGCTCCATCAGGTCTACTTGGCCGAGGCCATTTAGGGCTTTCAAGGTCAGCACCAACACTTTGAATTGTGCTCGGAAATGTACTAGGAGCCAATGTAGGTCATTCAGGTCTGGTGTTATATAGTCTCAGCAGCTGCTCCCAGTCACCCGTCTAGCTGCTGCATTCTGGATTAGTTGTAGTTTCCGGGTCACCTTCAAATGCAGCCCCACGTAGAGCGCATTGCAGTAGTCCAAGCGGGAGATAACCAAAGCATGCACCACTCTGGTAAGACAGTCTGTGGGCAGATAGGGACTCAGTCCGGGTACCAGATGGAGCTGGTAGACAGCTGCCCTGGACACAGAGTTGACCTGCGCCTCCATGGACAGCTGTGAGACCAAATTGACTCCTAGGCTGTGCACCCACCCCATTTAGGACCAGGGAGTCCCCCACACCCACCTGCCCCCTGTCCCCCCCAAAACAGTACTTTCTGTCTTGTCAGGATTCAACCTCAATCCATTAGCTGCCACCCGTCCTCCAACTGCCTCCACTCACACAGGACCTTCAACGCCTTCACTGGTTCTGATTTGAAAGAGAGGTAGAGCTGGGTATCATCCGCATACTGATGAACACCCAGCCCAACCCCTGGATGATGTCTCTCAGTGGCTTCATGTGGATATTGCAAAGCATGGGGGGAGGACGGAGCCCTGGGGCACCCCACAAGTGAGAGCCCAGGGGTCTGAACACTCATCCCCCCAATACCACTTTCCTGACAGGGCCCAGGAGGAAGGAGCGGAACTCCTGTTGGGATTTATGATGCTCTGGGGTTGACCCCTCAGTCTCCCTGACCTTTCCGGGCGTCCTCCCAGTAAGCACAACTCTGGAATGGCACGTCCCCTCATTCCAGTGTGCCCTTCAGCAACATAAACCAGCTTGATTTATGCACACTAATCTTCTGTCATTGCACAGCAAGAAGAATGAACCATCCGTAGATCTAAACTACGTATTTATTTACACTGTATTACACTGGACTTCTTTGGATGCAGCCTAGAATAGCATTTGCTTTTTCTCAGCTGCATCACACTGTGAACTCAGGTGGAGCTTGTGGCCCACCAAGACCCCTAAGATCTTTTTCACATGCACTGCTATGTCCCCCATCCTATATTTGTGCATCTGGTTCTTCCTGCCTAAGTGCAGAATCTGACCTTTGTCCCTATGGAAATTCATTTTGCTTGCTTGCCCCCAGTTCTCCAATCTGTAAATGGTAATCCTGAATCCCGATTCTGTCCTTTGTGCCTTCCCTCCCAGTCTGGTGTCATCTGCAAACTGGACGAGCATCCCCTCAATTCCTCCATCCAAGATTGACAGATGGAGCAAAACAGGCCCCGAACAGAGCCCTGCAGCCCGCCCCCCCCCCCGTCACCAAACTATGGCGTAACCTCATGGGGGGTGCAGTCGCCTCTCCTCATGAAGGATGTTTGAGGAGTTGGAGAAGGTTCAGAAAAGGGCTGCCAAAATGATCAAGGCGGACTTTGCTATGAAGAAAGGTTGCAGCCTTTGGGGCTCTTTAGACTTCAGAGCAGTGCTTCCCAATTAGCTAATTACTGAGCCCCCCCCCCCCCCAATTTTCAAAAGCCAAGCCTGGACCAGAGAAAGTGGAGGGAGAGTTGCATCTCCTGAAAGTGGAACTCAAAGACATCCAAGGAGTCGGAATGTTGGAAGATTCAGGACAGGTAAAATTAAACGCAAGGCAGTGTTCACCTGTGGAACTCCCCGGCACAGGAGGGAGAGGGAGAGAGGGGGAGCTGGCTTGCCAAGGGTTAAAGGAGATTGAGTGGGATTCCTAGAGAGGAGAGGAAGTCAAGGGGGGGTTGGGGGCCGGGAACTCCCCCAGAGGAGGAGGGGCCTTTGTCTCTCTCTTCTGCACGTGCTGCATCCGTGGCGCCTCCGGGGAGCCGGTGAGTCTTTGCTCTTCTTGCAAAGGGTGCAATGGGGAGAAGAGGGGGGTCCCCGGGATGCAGGGGGGTCCAGTTGCTGGAAGGGGGAGCAGGGGGAGAGAGGGGCTCTTGCGCCCCAGTCCTGCTGGTGTTCCGATATTTGGGGTACCAAATGTGAGCCCCTTGAATTGGGCCAGGAAATGAACTGGCCATCCAAGCAGCTGTTTGAGAGGGGAATTAGATGTGTTCTCAAGGTTGTGGGGCTTCAGTGAGGAGGGGGGGCCCCATGGATGCCCCATGGAGAAAAGGGGGAGAGAGAAAGACAAGGAGTCAAGAGAGGGAGCCCGGCCACTTTTGCATTTGGGCAGCTCCGCCTAGAGGGCACCGCCATGGCCTCGTGGGGTCCAGAGCATGGAGGACCCTGGCCTCGTCCTCTCTCTCTCAGCTGGAAAGGGATCCTGCTAGTCACTGAGGTGAGTGTGTGGGATCCAGGAGAAGCCCCAGACATGCTGGCTGGGGGGAGGTCAAGCTACAACACAGTATTTTTATTTTTATGATTGATCATTACCTGCCTTTCTCCTTAAGGTCCCAGAGTAGCTGCCAACATTAAAGCACAAGATTAAAACTCAATATTGCACTTGCTTCTTAGTGCTGTCCCTCAAGGGCTTGGCCAGATCAGGATCTGACCCTCAGAACAGAGAAAAAGGGATCCCACCCCAGCAGTGTGTCTGGAGGACGTTGGAGATGCACAGTGCTAGAAAATGAGACAGAAACAGAAAAGGAGAGTGCCCTGAAATGGGGGTGGGAGGGAGAGCAACTCTTGAGGAGCCCCACTCTGCCCTAGTGCCCACATTACACTCGGAACAAATGAATCATTGTTCTGACTTCATTCCTGGGCTGAAAACACGGAGAGGCAGGAGCCACCAGGTTGATTCATCTCACAAAAACACCTTCATTTGCCTCCACTTTTGGGCTGGTCACTTTCCCCCTAGGAGGGCGAGAGGATTTCTTCTTCTCCTTCCTTCTTCCTTTCCTTCTTCAAGAAAGCTCAGAGTCTGGCATGTGGTGCAGTCCAGTCCTGGTTCCTAGCAAGACTCATCCACACTTGCTCAAAGAACCTTTCTATTCTCCTGACAGCGGGTCAATTTTATAACAGAACAATATATTTCCTTTGCAGTATTTGGCAGCACCTCTAAATCAGACAGTCAGAACTTGGTCAAATAAAAACTGGATTCCTTCCTAAAGATGGATGAGGAAAACTCAGCTGGCCCTGAAGCAGGAAGAGGCCATGCTATGGAAACTGGGAGCAGTGGGAGATTCTGGGAAAGCTCTGGGCAGAAGATCCTGGGAGAGGAGGACACCCTTCGCTCAGAGGTGCAGAGCCAGCAGTTCAGGCAGTTCTGCTCCCAGGAGGCCAAAGGACCCCGAGAGGTTTGCAGCCAACTCTATCACTTTTGCCACCAGTGGCTGAAGCCGGAAAGGCACACGAAAGCTGAGATGCTGGACCTGGTGATCTTGGAGCAGTTCCTGGCTGTCCTTCCAGCGGAGATGGAGAGCTGGGTGAGGGAATGCGGAGCAGAGACCAGTTCCCAGGCAGTGGCCCTGGCCGAAGGTTTCCTCCTGAGTCAGGCGGAGGAGAGGAAGCAGGCGGAGAAGAAGCAGGTGAGAGAGACGACTTTCCTCTGGATGCTCCCAAGGGGCTCCGACAGGAGGGAGAAGATCCCTAAATCCCATCCTTTTTTTGGAATGACACCCCTCAAGTTTTTATCCCAGCCATTCCTTTTCAAACCCATCGCCGCATTCTCTAATTGCTCATCCTTTTCCCTTCTTTAACTATTCTCCACATTCTTTATTACAAATTCTTGTTGCTCTTTCAGGAAAAGGATCTGTCGGCAGAAACGGGACCAGATTCCTCTGAGGCAGAGAGGACTTTGTTGGACACCAGAGAGAGGCCGCTGGGTAAGGAGGAAGGAAGTTTTTCCTCTGTGTGGTCACATTCTGGCGATTCTCAAACTAATCTGCGGGTTCATTCAAAATTTTGGGGGAGAGACATGGGGCCAAGAATCCAAATAAGAGGAGATGTATTTTAACATAATATGAAATGGGTACAAAGGCCAGAAAGCACCTCTGAGAGAAGCATCCTGCACTCCTATCTCCCCACTTCCCTTTGTCTCTCGCAGGTGAAAGAAGGATGCCGGCAAGACCTCCTCCATCTCTTCATCTTGGTGGAGGGGAAGCAGCAGCTGAGGAACCGGATCAGGTAGGGGGAAGGAGCCTTGGGGGGGAGGAAGGATGAGGGGTGGGGGAGACAGGGGATTCTGAGACTTGCATAGGCATATTGATCTGAATAAAACAAGGTGGAGTTCCCCCATTTTCACTAAGATTCATACCCATCATTAAAATACACTCTGAAAGAACTCCATTAAAGCATTAAAATAAGCACTAATAATCCAAATGTGCAGCAGACCAATCCAATTAAAACAATCCAGGCAGGAAGCAAAAGAGCAACGTGCAGGAAATAATCTTTATGCTGCCTAAGAGAAGGATATTTTTCTTTCAGAGCTCAGTTTGTTTTGAAGATGTCGCTGTTCGTTTCACGGCTGAGGAGTGGGCGTTGCTGGATCCTGCCCAGAGAGCTCTGCATAAGGAAGTCATGGAGGAGACTTGGAGGACCATGATCTCTCTGGGTAAAGTTCCCGCTTGGGTCATAATATCTTTTTTGGAATTCAGTAGATATTTCTCTGGGACAAACCTTCCATATTTGGATGGATCCCAATGTTGCCACCTAGAGCACCTGGGATTCTCACACCCCACAGCTCACCTTGAATGGAGGGGACTGTTTTGTCTGTGAATATTGTTCCTCTGCTTCTGTCTTTTTGCACAGGGATCAGGATGTGTATAAGCTTTCTGAGTGTTGCTTCTGTCAGGTTTTTGTTTCTGTCCATTTTTGGTTGAGCAAAGGGACTTTTTATTTTAAGAAATTGATTTTTATTGGAAGTTTTCCAATTAAAATAGAATAGAAATTAGAGTATGTTAAGCTCAAGCTCTTTGTATCCTTATTCCAGACACAGAAGAGCGAACCCTCCCAGCTCCCACCTGGGAGCCTCGTCCCCTTTCCTCAGCCCTTCATCTGCTCTCCATCACCTTCCTGTGTGTATCCTCCCTAATCCAAGATATGAAAATTCAAAAAAGACTTCCCATCTTCAGATCTTCCTTTATCACAAATGTTCATTAGCATTATTCAAAAACTGAGAACTCCATTTCTTTCTTAGGCTCTGATCTGTTCCTCTCTTTGTTGCAGGTGGTGATGAATTAGAAATTAAGAACAAGGGACAACACAACAAAATCCACACAGTGGAGAAGCCATATCAAGATTTGGAGTGTGGAGAGAACTTCAGTCAGAGCTCCCATGCCACTTCCCATCAAAGAAATCCTATTGGGAAGAAACCCTTTCAGTGCCTGGAATGTGGAAAGAGCTTCAGTCGGAAGGATAGTCTTACTTCCCATCAAAGAATTCATTCAGGGGAGAAACTATATCAGTGTTTAGAATGTGATAAGTTCTTTACTACAAGAAGAGACTTCCATCGACATAAGAGAATTCACAGTGGGGAGAAACCATATCAGTGCTTGGAATGTGGGAAGAGCTTCAATCACAGCTCACACCTCAAAACCCATCAAAGAATTCATACGGGAGAGAAGCCCTATCACTGCCTGGAGTGTGGAAAGAGCTTCAGTCAGAGCTCCGGTCTCACTTCTCATCGAAGAATTCATACACGGGAGAAACCATGTCAATGCTTAGAGTGTGGAAAGAGTTTCACTTGGAATAATAGTCTTACTTACCATCAAAGAATTCATATAGGTGGAAAACCATTTCAGTCCCTGGAATGTGAGAAGTTCTTTACTACAAGAAGAGACTTCCATCAACATAAGAGAATTCACAGTGGGGGGAAACCCTATCAGTGCTTAGAGTGTGGGAAGAGCTTCAGTCGGAAGGATAGTCTTACTTCCCATCAAAGAATTCATACAAGGGAGAAACTATATCAGTGCTTAGAATGTGATAAGTTTTTTACTATAAGAAGAGACTTCCATCGACATAAAAGAATTCACAGTGGGGAGAAACCATATCAGTGCCTGGAATGTGGGAAGAGCTTCAATCACAGCTCACATCTCAAAACCCATCAAAGAATTCATACAAGGGAGAAACCATTTAATTGCTTGGAGTGTCGAAAGAGCTTCAGTCGGAAGGCTAGTCTCACTTCCCACCAAAGAATTCATATGACGGAGAAACCCGAATAGTGCTTAAAATATGGAAAGAGCTTCAGCTGGAAGAAAATCTCACTTCCCATGAAAGAACTCACAGCGGGGGAAAGCCTGGAGTTATAGAATACAGTGGTACCTCGGGTTACAGAAGCTTCAGGAGGATGAGAACAGAAATTGGGCTCCGGCGGCAGCAGAAGGCCTATTAGCTAAAGTGGTAACTCAGGTTAAGAACAGTTTCAGGTTAAGAACGGACCTCCAGAACGAATTAAGTTCTTAACCCGAGGTACCACTGTAGTAGCTTTGGGAGGAATCTTGAGGGTCATCTAGTCTAACCAACTGCAATGAATCCTCTTGATGTTTAGTCAGAATCTCCTTTCTTGTTCTGTTCTTGTGGGGTCACATGGTTCTTCACCTCCTTTTCAATCATGAGAATAACTGAGTGTTAGGTTAGGCTCCCCAAGGCTGTCCAGTGAGCTTCATGGCCAAGTCGGGATTTGAACCCAGGTCTCCCAGGGTGTAGTCGAATACTCTGGCAATATACTACACTGGCTCTCCCATGAGACTCTTAGAAATTGTTCATGCATTTGTGTCTGCTTAAAATTTGGGTGCCATATTCTGGTGTTTGTGTCTAAAGTTGTATACTCCTCTAGCAAAGTCATTTATGTAATAATAGTAAGTCAAGTTCAATATTATAATAGATTTAAGGCAATGTTATCTGGGGGAGGGGCTGTTGATTGGCTGAGAGTTTGGAAGGGTGTTTAAGTAAGTACAACATAACCATCAGGCCTTTGGCTAATTAAACTTTATCATTTTAAGCGTCTTTGTGGGAGATGGAAATATTGGTGTGTTTCACTTTTGTTTTTATTATGTAATTGGTGTTTTTATTTTGAATGTTAATGCTGGGTACTGCCCTGATATCTTCAAATGAAGGCAGTATATGAATTTTAATAAATGAAAAATAAGGTCATAAATCATAAAGGAAAATATAAAAATACTCTGGGGTGGCAGCTGGAATGAAGGGGCTGTTTGGTGAAAGACCCAGTCAAGACGCAGCTCACAGCTCTGCCCCTTGAGTGCTCTGGGAAGGGCCACCATAGCTCAGGAGCAGGACACCTGCTTGGCATGCAGAAGGGCCTGGTTCCCGTCCGCCCTGGCAGCATCTCTGAGAAGGAATGAGAGCATCCCCTGCGGAAAGAGACCTCCTGCCAATGAGCCGGGCCCAAGCTGGTGGGCCTCCCCAAGGAGGCTGGGATTGCAGCTCCCATCATCCCTCGCCATGGACCCAGTGGGCTGGGGCTGATGGGAGTTGTAGTCCAGCCACACCGGGAGGTTTGCCAAGGGCAGTGCAGACAGCGTGGAGCGGCTTGGGTTAGAAGGGCTGGAGCAGGACACCTGCTTGGCCTGCAGAAGGGCCCAGGCTCCAGGCTCCCAGCAGCATCTCTCTCAGCCCGGGCGCCTGCCGGGCCCCTCCCCCGGCTCCTCCCCGTCGCAAGGGTTAAAAGCAGCCGACCCTCCTTCCTAGAGGGGACGGGGAATCCTGGCGCGGGGGCGAGGGTCCCTCTAGGAAATCTCTCGGGATTGGAGAGAGCCCGGCATTCCAAGCGTTAAAGAGGAGCGGAGCTGGGTTCCTAGAGGGGACAGGAAATAGTGGGCGGGGCAGGTCCTTCGGCGCCCAAGCCCCTCCCCCGGAAGTGGGGCTCTGCTCGCTCTTGCCAAGGCCGGGCGGGTGAGTCTCCTCTCTCTTCCGTCAGGGGGCGGGGGGGGGGAGAGCCGTCCAGAGGGCGCCCCCCAGGCAAGGCCCCCCCCCGGCTCTGGAAGCCCCTTCCTTCCTTCCTTCCTTCCTTCCTTCCTTCCTTCCTTCCTTCCTCTCTCTCCTCTCCTCTCTCAGCATCCCTGATGCAGGTGGTTGGAGGGAAAGTCTCTGGCCCCCCAAGGCACTTCCGCGGGGGGAGGGGGAATAGATCGAGGTTTGCTGAGGGTCCAGAGGCGAGGAATTGGGGTCTGGTTGGGGACTGGGAGGGGGCAGGCTGCCCCCCTCTGGAAACACGAAGGCCTCCGAGCAGCTCCTTCTTCTTGGTCCGGGGGGAGGCGAAAGGGGACACCTTTCTCTCCCCCCCCCCCAGGAGAGGAAGGCGAGGGGAAGCAACCCCCCCCAACTCTTATTCTTAGGGAGGGGGCAAAGGAGGAGCCCCCCCCCCCGCTGCTGGGGGGAGCAGGATCGCTCCCCAAAGAGGAGAGCAAACTTGGGTCACTGGGGAGGCGAGCTTTCTCCCCCCCCCCCCACCCCGCACAACGCCCGCCCTGTACCAAGTTATTCTGACTCTTTGCCACCCTATTTGCGTAACTTAATAATTCCAAAATGGAGACACGCTTTTACTCTCGCAAGGTCGAATATACTGCCTTCGGCTGTCTTCCAGGGGCGACTCTCAAAAATCCCACTGGAAACACAGTTATGTCCCTGTGGAGATGGCAGTATGGAGTCAGTGGCTCATGTCTCTCTTCACAAGGTTTGAGGAGGGAGGTTGTTACCCCTCTATTATTGTCTATTCCGGGTCACCCAACCATTGTTGCAGTCTCCATTCTCTTGGCAGATCAAGATGTACAGGTGACAGCAAAAGGTGCAAGGGTTTTAACCGGGTCAGTTAGAATAAGAACCATCATTTGACTATTGATCCTCACCCCCAAAATGTATTTTATGTAATCAACTTTTTACCTTTATCCTCTGTAAGCTACATTTTATGTTATTGCTATGGCTGGTGGCTGATGCACATAAATATTTATTTATTCATTCAACACCCACCTTGCCCCGCTCTCTTGTGGCCCCACTTCTCAACCCCTTCCTTGCCACCCTGTACCTCACTGACTGCCCAAGCGCAGCCCTCGGGGACATATCATGGACATACAGCCCCCCCCCCGCCTGCGCCCCTGGTGGGGGCCTTCCCTGAAGCTATGACCCTGGTGTGTGTGCTCAGATCATGCATGGAGGGACCCCCAAGTCCAGGCAGACAGAGGCTCCTGCCCCCTTACTCTCTACAAAGCATGGAAGAGGGGGAACAGGGGACAGGATGTCTGCGACTCTTTCCTTCCTTTGCATCCATAGCTTTGGGGAGGGAAGGAAAGGGCCTGAAAATAAACCCCCTCCATACTGAGGAATCCGGGCCATCTACGTTGTAGTCGGACAGAAAGGTTTGTACGTAAAATACAATAAAGAGAAAAAGGAAAGCGAGACCCATGCAATCAATTGAGACTGTTGGAAGAGGGGAGGGGGCAGAGAAGAGAAAGCGCTTCTTGGTGCGGTGCAGAGTCAAGCCTAGGGAACTCCCTGCCCCAGGAGGCCAGGCTGGCACCAGGGCAGGGAGGAAGAGGGGCTCTGCTTGGCTTCATCCTCGAGGGCTGAGCTCTTATCTCCCCAGCGATGCTGCTGAATCCCAGTTGCTGGAAGGAGCGCAGGGGGAGAGAGGGGCTCTTGCGCCCCAGTCCTGCTGGGGGGCTTCCCATTCAGGCCCCTGGGTGGCCCCTGTGAGAATCATAGGAACATGGAATCGTAGAGCTGGAAGGGAGCCCGAGGGTCATCTAGTCCAACCCCCTGCAATGCAGGAATCTCTGCTTCCCTGAAGGTTTCTGAGCAATTTGGATGTCCACCTCTCAAGGATGTGTGAGTTGAGATTCCTACATTGCAGGGAGTTGGGTCACATGACCCCCGGTGTCCCTTCCAACTCTGCAGTTCTGGGGTTCAGTGAAAGAAGCTTGAGGGGTGGGGCAGGCATCCGAGAGCTCAGTCAAGAGGGGAAGGGGGCAGGAAATTCCCCAAGAGAGGAACTGCCACCAGGCTGCCCTCTCTTTGGCCACCCAAAGCTCTTGAGTGTGGGGAAACCACCAAGAGGGCCCCTCTCCCCCCCCCCTGAGCCCTCAAGGGGGGGTGTAGCGAAGGAGGCCTTTCTTCAGATACTTGGGGGCCAAAAAGAACAGCTCCTGTGCGGACCTTGAACTGGACCCAGAAGCAAATGAAATTAATAAAGAGAAGGAGCCCAGCCCATAATCCGAGGACTGCATTTTGCAGCTGTTTCTGAGTTGTCTTCAAGGGCAGCTGCACATGGAGGGCATTGCAATGATCCCATTGGATCCAGAGCATGGAATACCATGGCCTCCTCCTCTCGTCCCAAAGAGACTGGGGCTGGCAAACTTGCCAGAGCTGGAAGGGGGCACTGCTAGTCACTGAGAACCTCTAAGCAGATGTGGTGGTGGTGGGGGGGTTATGCTATGCCACATTATTATTACTTTAATTATTATAATTATAAATTAGGCATCCTCTTATTTAAATGCGCTTCACCTCATGATTCCAGGGCAGATTTCAACATTAAAACACTATAAGAAAAATAGTTTAAAACTAGGACTAGTAGATTTTTCCTTCTTCCTTTTTTTCCTTAAAGAAAGCTCAGAGTCTGGGCTGGGGTGCAGTCCAGTCCTGGTTCCTTCCAAGACTCATCTACGCTTACGCAGGGAACCACCTTCTTCCCATGTATCAGTTTTATAACAGAACAATGTCTTTGTTTGTAGAATTTGCCAGCACCTCTCGTTCGGACGGACAGAACTTTGCAGAGGCCCAAGGGGTTCCTTCTGATCTTTTGGGGACTTCCTGAGAGTGAAGATGCATAAGCAAGACTCAGCTGGCCCTGAAGCAGGAAGAGACCATGCTATGGAAACTGGGAGCAGTGGGGGATTCTGGGAAAGCTCTGGGCAGAAGATCCTGGGAGAGGAGCACACCCTTCACTCAGAGGCGCAGAGCCGGCAGTTCAGGCAGTTCTGCTCCCAGGAGGCCAAAGGACCCCGAGAAGTTTGCAGCCAACTCCACCACCTTTGCCACCAGTGGCTGAAGCCAGAAAGGCACACAAAAGCTGAGATGCTGGACCTGGTGGTCTTGGAGCAGTTCCTGGCTGTCCTTCCGCCGGAGATGGAGAGCTGGGTGAGGGAATGCGGAGCAGAGACCAGTTCCCAGGCGGTGGCCCTGGCCGAAGGTTTCCTCCTGAGTCAGGCAGAGGAGAGGAAACAGGTGGAGAAGCAGGTGAGAGAGACTTTCCTCTGGATGCTCCCAAGGGGCTCCAAACAGGAGGGAGAAGATCCCTAAATCTCATCCTTTTTGGAAAATATCCAAGGTGCTATATTGGACATCCCTAAATATTTTGCTCCTGCCATTCCTTTTTTAATAGTTCTCATTCTTTGTTTGAATCCTTGTTGCTCTTACAGGGAAAGGATATTTTTGCAAAAATGGGTCCTGATTGCTCTGAGGCAGAGAGGACTTCGTTGGACACCAGAGAGGGGCCACTGGGTAAGGAAGAAGGAATTTCTTCTCAGTCTGGCCACATCCTATTATTCTCAAAATAATCTGTGGTTTCTGTCAGTGTTTTGGGTATGACACTTGGGGGCCAAGAGGCCAAAGGAGATGGGATATATTTGAACATAAGTAAAATATGAAATGGGGACAAAGGCCAGAAAGTACCTCTGAGAGAAGCATCCTGCACTCCTGTCTCCCCACTTCCCTTTGTCTCTCGCAGGTGAAAGAAGGATGCCGGCAAGACCTCCTCCTCCATCTCTTCATCCTGGTGGAGGGGAAGCAGCAGCTGAGGAACCGGATCAGGTAGGGGGAAGGAGCCTTGGGGGGGGGGGAAGAATGAGGGGTGGGGGAGACAGGGCATTTCTGGGGGCAAATGAATCTCTCCCCTCCTCTTTTTTCTTCTGTCAAATCTGGAAAACTAGCGTGCTTGCAGAGACAGAATGATTTGAAGAAATAAACATACAGTTCCATCCATTTTCACTAAGATTCATGCCCATCATTAAAAACAGCATGAAAGATTCCCAAAACATTAAATTATGCACCCACAGTCAAAATGTGCAGCAAACAAATCTGATTAATGCAATGCAGGCAGAAAGAGCAACGTGCAGGAAATAATCTTTATGTTGTGTAAGAAATGGACCTTTTTTCTTTTAGGGTCCAGTTTGTTTTGAAGATGTTGCTGTTTGTTTCACGGCTGAGGAGTGGGCGTTGCTGGATCCTGCCCAGAGAGCTCTGCATAAGGAAGTCATGGAGGAGACTTGGAGGATCATGAACTCTCCCGGTAAGGTTCCCTGTTTGGTCATAATACTTGTTTTGAAATTCAGTCAATATTTTTAGATCAAAAACCTCCCAGATTTTGATGGATCTCAACTTTGCCACCTAGAGTATCAGGAGATATGTGTTAATCTGAATTCATGATATGGTTTATCTCTGTATGAGATTGACATAACTCTAATATGACATGAAAGCCCCCATGGTGTCTGCATCCTGAAAGGCATTCAGGAATATCCTGAGTTCACACACATCAGGCATTATCAACACATGCAAATATAGGGTTGCTCATTGCAGGATTCTCAGCTCCCCAGTGGGATCCACCCACCCCCTGGCAAGGGGGTGTAAAGGCAGGTTGGAGACAGAGATGTCTAGGTTCAGATCATTGCTCACGATCGCAAGTCTTTCACCTTGTTGTTAAACGGAAACAGGATGACGAAAGATGGGCAAGGTGAGAAAGAGGCAGGAAGATCTTGATGGAATTATAGAAATTGTAGGAATCACTGCCCCCTCTCCTATTGTCAGGGGCTGGACTGAGGAGGAATGGTGGGGGCTGCCCCCCTTCTCCTGAACCTTCCCATGGGCACGAAGCTGTTCCTCCTGCTTCTGTATCTAAGGGAAGAAGCAGCTCAGCATGTCTGCCAAAAGGTTTTCCCAAAGCAAGCACCTCTGGGGGTGCCTGACACACGCAGCTGGTCCTGGGCTCCTGCTCTGGAGAAAGGAAACTCAAGAGAGGGAGGGAAGGGTGCACTGCTTACGCTCATATTCCCAAGGGTTAAAAAGAACTGAGCTAGATTCCTAGAGAGGACAGGAAATAAATCTAAGACGGGCAGGCCTTTCAGAGGAAAAGCCCCTTCCTCCCCAGTCCCTTCCTGCAAGAGGAGGGGGCTGTGGTCTCCTTTGCAAATGGTGCTTCGGTGGCAACACCTGGGCTCTGGTGCAGTCCAGTCCTGGTTTCTGAGCCAGATTCATCCAAACTTGCTCATTTTTTGTTTCTGTCAATTTTGGGGGGACCAAAGAGATGACTAACTTTAGAGATGAAGACGATTTCATGAACGGGCCAAACAAAATCCATCCCAGAAAAGAGCCAGACTTTTCGAATCTGAGGTTGCCATAAAGATGGCTGTGGATTGTATTCATATTTCCTTGTATTAATATTTCCCATCTAAATCCTTTCAGTTCTTCCTCTCTCACAAGCGCTAATGAGCATTGTTCAATAATTGGGGGCTTCGTATCATCCTGACGCTCTAATTCATCTTTCTCTTCATTTCAGGTGTTGAGGAATTAGAAATGAATAACAAGGGAAACCATGAGAAGATCCACACAGTGCAGAAACCATGTCAGTCTTTGGAATGTGGAGATAACTTCACTAACAGCTCCAATTCCATGTCTCATCAAAATCCCATTGGGAAGAAAACATATCAGTGCTTGGCTTGTGGAAAGAGCTTCAGTAGAAAGGACAATCTCACTTTCCACCAAAGAAGTCATAAAGGAGAGAAACCCTATCAGTGCTTGGAATGTGGAAAGAGCTTCAGTAAGAGCTCCGATCTCACTTGCCATCAAAGAATCCATACAGGGGAGAAACCCTATCAGTGCTTGGACTGTGGAAGGAGCTTCAGTATGAAGGCCTATCTCACTTCCCATCAAAGAATTCATACAGGGGAGAAACCCTATCAGTGCTTGGAATGTGGAAAGAGCTTCCGTCAGAGGGTCAGTCTCACTTTCCACCAAAGAATCCATACAGGGGAGAAACCCTATCAGTGCTTGGAATGTGGAAAGAGCTTCAGTATGAAGGCCTATCTCACTTCCCACCAAAGAGGTCATACAGGGGAGAAACCCTATCAGTGCTTGGAATGTGGAAAGAGTTTCAGTAAGAAATACTATCTCACTTCACATCAACGAATTCATACAGAGGAAAAACCTTATAAGTGCTTGGAATGTGGAAAGAGCTTCACCAGGAAGGACAGTCTTACTTCCCATCAAAGAGTTCATACAGGAGAAAAACCCTATCAGTGCTTGGAATGTGGAAAGAGCTTCAGTTGCAGCTCCAGTCTCACTTCTCATCTAAAAATTCACACAAGGCAGAAACCCTATCAGTGTTTGGAATGTGGAAACAGCTTCAGTCGGAATATTGATCTCACTTCCCATCAAAGAATTCATACAGGGGAGAAACCATATCAGTGTTCAGAATGTGGAAAGAGCTTCAGTTGGAAGATATATTTGTCTTACCATCAAAGAATTCATACAGGGGAGAAACCCTAATAATGCTTGGAATGTGGAAAAAGCTTCACCTGAAATTAAAGTTTCACTTCCCATCAAATAACTTGCAGGGGGAATATAATAGAATTATAAGATTGTAGTGTTTGAAGGGACGCTGAGGGTCATCTTGTCCAACCCCCTGGCAATGTTGTGAAGTAGTGCCTGGTCCTCAAGGTCAGCCAGTGATCTTCAGGGCTGAGAAGGATTTTAATAGCAATAGTAATAATAATAATTGTGCTGCTGTTGCTGTTGTTGTTGTTACATTTATACCCCACCCATTTGGCTGGGTTTCCTGAGCCACTATAGGCAGCTTACAGCATATATATATATATATATATATATATATATATATATATATGGTAAAGGTACCCCTGCCCATACGGGCCAGTCGTGTCCGACTCTAGGGTTGTGCGCCCATCTCAAGAGGCCCGGGGCCAGCGCTGTCCGAAGACACTTCCGGGTCACGTGGCCAGCGTGACAAGCTGCATCTGGCAAACCAGCGCAGCACACGGAAACGCCGTTTACCTTCCCGCTAGTAAGTGTCCCTATTTATCTACTTGCACCCGGGGGTGCTTTCGAACTGCTAGGTTGGCAGGCGCTGGGACCGAGCAACGGGAGCGCACCCCGCCACGGGGATTCGAACCGCCGACCTGATGATCGGCAAGTCCTAGGCTCTGAGGTTTTACCCACAGCGCCACCCGCGTCCCATATATATATTTATATATATATATATATATATATATATATATATATATATATATTATGAATCAAACATTAAAAACTTCCCTAAACAGGACTGCCTTCAGATTTCTTCTAAAAGTTGTGTAGTTCTTTATTTCCTTGACATCTAATGGGAGGCTGTTCCACAGTGCGGGTGCCACTACCGAGAAGGCCCTCTGCCTGGTTATCTGTAACTTCGCTTCTTGCAGTGAGGGAACATCCAGAAAGCCCTTGGAGCTGGACCTCTGTGTCTGGGAAGAACAATGCGGGTGGAGACGCTTCTTCAGGTATACTGGACTGAGGCTGTTTAGGGCTTTAAAGGTCAACACCAACACTTTGAATTGTGCTCGGAAACATACTGAGAGCCAGTGTAGGTCTTTCAAGACCGGTGTTATATGGTCTCGGCGGCTGATCCCAGTCACCAGTCTGGCTGCCGCATTCTGGATTAGTTGTAGTTTCCGGGTCACCTTCAACGGTAGCCCCACATAGAGCGCATTGCAGTAGTCCAAGCGGGAGATACCTAGAGCATGCACCACTCTGGCACGACAGTCCGCGGGCAGGTAGGGTCTCAGCCTGCGTACCAAATAGAGGTGGTAGACAGCTGCCCGGGACACAGACTTGACCTGTGCCTCCATGGACTGCTGTGAGTCCAAGAAGAAGAAGAGTTTGGATTTGATATCCCGCCTTTCACTCCCTTTAAGGAGTCTCAAAGCGGCTAACATTCTCCTTTCCCTTCCTCCCCCACAACAAACACTCTGTGAGGTGAGTGGGGCTGAGAGACTTCAGAGAAGTGTGACTGGCCCAAGGTCACCCAGCAGCTGCATGTGGAGGAGCGGAGACGCGAACCCGGTTCACCAGATTACGAGACTACCGCTCTTAACCACTACACCACACTGGCTCTCAAAATGACTCCCAGGCTGCGCACCTGGTCCTTCAGGGGCACAGTGACCCCATTTAGGACCAGGGAGTCCCCCACACCCACCTACCCCGTCCCCCCGAAAACTACTTCTGTCTTGTCAGGATTCAACCTCAATCTGTTAGCCATCCTCCATCCTCCAACTGCCTCCAGGCACTCATACAGGACCTTCGCTGGTTCTGATTAAAAAGAGAGGTAGAGCTGGGTATCATCCGCATATTGATGAACACCTAGCCAAAAACCCCTGATCTCTCCTAGCATCTTCATATAGATGTTAAAAGCATGGGGGGAGGACAGAGTCCTGGGGCACCCCACAAGTGAGAGCCCAGGGGTCTGAACACTTATCCCCCACCACCACTTTCCTGACACGGCCCAGGAGGAAGGAGCGGAACCACTGTATGACAGTGCCCCCAGCTCCTCTGGACGTTTAAGAAGGATGTCATGGTTGATGGTGTCAAAGAAGGATGTCATGGTTGATGGGAGCCAGTGTGGTGTAGTGGTGAAGAGGGGTGGACTCGTAATCTGGGGAACCGGGTTCGCGTCTCCGCTCCTCCACCTGCAGCTGCTGGGTGACCTTGGGCCAGTCACACTTCTCTGAAGTCTCTCAGCCCCACTCACCTCACAGAGTGTTTGTTGTGGGGGAGGAAGGGAAAGGAGAATGTGAGCCGCTTTGAGACTCCTTAGGGTAGTGATAAAGCGGGATGTCAAATCCAAACTCTTCTTCTTCTTCAAAGGCCGCTGAGAGATCCACCAGAACCAGGAAACAGCTTTCCCCTCAGTCCCTGCCCCCCCCCCCAAGATCCTCAACCAGCTTCATCCAGGTCTTACTCTCAAGGAGACTCTTGGAAGTTGTGCCTTAAAATTTGAGTGTTATGTTCTGGTGTTTGTATTTAAAGGTGTATACACCTCTAACAAAGTAATTAATGTAATAATAGTAAGTACAGTAATAGAATAGATTTAAGGTAATGTTAGCTGCTAGGGAGGGGGAGGGGCCAGAGCAGTATACTAATTAAATTAATTAAAACCTCTGATGCATGAAATCTGCAGCGTTGAATTGAGTCTCGTCATAATCCTACATATTTTAATTAATGTATTTGTAAGTTCTCCCTGCAGCTATGAATGAAGACTAGGGGGCTAATCTGCATATATCTTTTTTTAAAAAAACCTTAACGTTCAAAACTGGTTTCTTTGGTGGCAAATAGAAAAATGAAGTATAACTTGTCTTCGCATCCTTGATGGAACTGTTCTCTTAAACAAAATCTGCGCCAACATTATTAAAAACCGCACCAGAGTTTCTGATCTCTGCTAGGCAGCTTCCAAATGCAAGAATAATCAGATTAAAGGCATCTGTATTCACTTGTGTGAATGTGGGTTCAGGCAGACACAAGTGGGAATAGATAAACAGCCCAAAGGCACCCTAATTCCTGTCATTTCATAAAATGAAAATCAATTAAATGAATAATAATAAAATAATAATAGTTCCTGCCTCCTTCGCCTCAGCCTCCAGGCCACCATTTCCCTGCCAGATTCTGGCCTCTCTTTGCACCATCTTGGCCCTCAGATCCCTCAATCCCCTCAGCCCCTCCTTGGCTGCCATTATTATTATTAATTATTATTAATATTATTATTATTAATTGCATTTATAGTCCTCCCCATAACTCTCTCCCCGGCCGGCTCTGCTCCGCTTGACCAGCGTCTCTGAAGCAATTTCCGTTTTCTCCCCTTTGGGGCAACAGAGTCCTTTCAAGACCAAGCAGAAAGGCTCCTTCTTCCCTCCATTTTCCCGCCTGGTCTCTGGGAATTTCCCCTTTTTCCCCCTGAGGGAATTCATTTCTCCCTTCTCTGCCTTCATCTCCAGACGGAGGGACATTTCTTTCTAGGTCTCACTTTCTGCATCTTCCGCCTGAGTTTTGGCTCACAATATTTGACGTTTTCTCTTCAGCGCAGCCTCTTTTTCCTTGTCCGCCTTTTTCCCGCCAACTGAATCTGTTTTCTTCAAAGCCTGAGCTTCTCTGTCAGGTTTGGGTTTCCTCCATTTTGTCTCCTGACTGAAATTCCCTCAGAGGTTTTCCCTCCGTTTCTGCTTCTGCCTGACTCTCTCTTCCCTTCAGGAGTCCTGGGTCACGGTGGGGCCTTCTCCTCACAGAACTCTCTTTCCCTCACAAAATAGACAACTTTCTGCAGGAATTCATTCTCCTCCTGAGTTATACTTCCTGTCATGACTCTTCCACCATTTGAGGCAAACCCTCCAACTCTCTATGACTCCTAGAGATATGTTGTTGTTGTTTAGTCGTTTAGTCGTGTCCGACTCTTCGTGACCCCATGGACCAGAGCACGCCAGGCACTTCTGTCCTCCACTGCCTCCCGCAGTTTGATCAAACTCATGCTGGTAGCTTCAAGAACACCATCCAACCATCTCATTCTCTGTCGTCCCCTTCTCCTTGTGCCCTCCATCTTTCCCAACATCAGGGTCTTTTCCAGGGAGTCTTCTCTTCTCATGAGGTGGCCAAAGTATTGGAGCCTCAGCTTCAGGATCTGTCCTTCCAGTGAGCACTCAGGGCTGATTTCCTTAAGAATGGAGAGGTTTGATCTTCTTGCAGTCCATGGGACTCTCAAGAGTCTCCTCCAGCACCATAATTCAAAAGCATCAATTCTTCGGCGATCAGCCTTCTTTATGGTCCAGCTCTCACTTCCATACATCACTACTGGAAAAACCATGGCCTTTACCATACGGACCTTTGTTGGCAAGGTGATGTCTCTGCTTTTTAAGATGCTGTCTAGGTTTGTCATTGCTTTTCTCCCAAGAAGCAGGCGTCTTTTAATTTTGTGACTGCTGTCACCATCTGCAGTGATCATGGAGCCCAAGAAAGTAAAATCTCTCACTGCCTCCATTTCTTCCCCTTCTGTTTGCCAGGAGGTGATGGGCCCAGTGGCCATGATCTTCGTTTTTTTGATGTTGAGCTTCAGACCATATTTTGCGCTCTGCTCTTTCACCCTCATTAAAAGTTTCTTTAATTCCTCTTCACTTTCTGCCATCAAGGTTGTGTCATCTGCATATCTGAGGCTGTTGATATTTCTTCCAGCAATCTTAATTCCGGCTTGGGATTCATCCAGCCCAGCCTTTCGCATGATGAATTCTGCATATAAGTTAAATAAGCAGGGAGACAATATACAGCCTTGCCGTACTCCTTTCCCAATTTTGAACCAATCAGTTGTTCCATATCCAGTTCTAACTGTAGCTTCTTGTCCCACATAGAGATTTCTCAGGAGACAGATGAGGTGATCAGGCACTCCCATTTCTTTAAGAACTTGCCATAGTTTGCTGTGGTCGACACAGTCAAAGGCTTTTGCATAGTCAATGAAGCAGAAGTAGATGTCTTTCTGGAACTCTCTAGCTTTCTCCATAATCCAGCGCATGTTTGCAATTTGGTCTCTGGTTCCTCTGCCTCTTCTAAATCCAGCTTGCACTTCTGGGAGTTCTCGGTCCACATACTGCTTGAGCCTTCCTTGTAGAATTTTAAGCATAACCTTGCTAGCGTGTGAAATGAGTGCAATTGTGCGGTAGTTGGAGCATTCTTTGGCACTGCCTTTCTTTGGGATTGGGATGTAGACTGATCTTCTCCAATCCTCTGGCCACTGCTGAGTTTTCCAAACTTGCTGGCATATTGAGTGTAGCACCTTAACAGCATCATCTTTTAAAATTTTAAATAGTTCAGCTGGAATACCATCACTTCCACTGGCCTTGTTATTTGCAGTGCTTTCTAAGGCCCATTTGACTTCACTCTCCAGGATGTCTGGCTCAAGGTCAGCAACCCCACTACCTGGGGTGTACGAGACATCCATATCTTTCTGGTATAATTCCTCTGTGTATTCTTGCCACCTCTTCTTGATGTCTTCTGCTTCAGTTAGGTCTTTACCACTTTTGTCCTTTATTATGGTAATCTTTGTACGAAATGTTCCTTTCATATTTCCGATTTTCTTGAACAGATCTCTGGTTCTTCCCATTCTGTTGTTTTCCTCTATTTCTTTGCATTGCTCGTTTAAGAAGGCCTTCTTGTCTCTCCTTGCTATTCTTTGGAAATCTGCATTCAATTTCCTGTATCTTTCACTATCTCCCTCGCATTTTGCTTGCCTTCTCTCCCCCGCTATTTGTAAGGCCTCGTTGGACAGCCACTTTGCTTTCTTGCATTTCTTTTCCATTGGGATGGTTTTAGTTGCTGCCTCCTGTATAATGTTGCGAGCCTCCACCCATAGTTCTTCAGGCACTCTGTCCACCAAATCTAAATCCTTAAACCTGTTCCTCACTTCCACTGTGTATTCATAAGGGATTTGATTTAGATTATATCTTACCGGCCCAGTGGTTTTTCCTACTTTCTTCAGTTTAAGCTTGAATTTTGATATAAGAAGCTGATGATCTGAGCCACAGTCAGCTCCAGGTCTTGTTTTTGCTGACTGTATAGAGCTTCTCCATCTTTGGCTGCAGAGAATATAATCAATCTGATTTCGATGTTGCCCGTCTGGTGATGTCCATGTGTAGAGTCGTCTCTTGTGTTGTTGGAAAAGCGTGTTTGTGATGACCAGCTTGTTCTCTTGACAGAACTCTATTAGCCTTTGCCCTGCTTCATTTTGATCTCCAAGGCCAAACTTGCCAGTTCTTCCTTTTATCTCTTGATTCCCTACTTTAGCATTCCAATCCCCTATAATGAGAAGAACATCCTTCTTTGGTGTCACTTCTATAAGGTCTTGTAAGTCTTCATAGAATTGGTCAATTTCAGTTTCTTCAGCACCAGTAGTTGGTGCATAAACTTGGATTACTGTGATGTTAAAAGGTCTGCCTTGGATTCGTATCGAGATCATTCTATCATTTTTGAGACTGCATCCCAGTACAGCTTTCGCCACTCTTTTGTTGACTATGAGGGCCACTCCATTTCTTTTACGGATTTCTTGCCCACAGTAGTAGATATGATAGTCATCCGAACTGAATTCGCCCATTCCCGTCCATTTTAGCTCACTGATGCCCAGGATGTCAATATTTATTCTTGCCATCTCATTTTTGACCACATCCAATTTACCCAGGTTCATGGTTCTTACATTCCAGGTTCCTATGCAATATTTTTCTTTACAGCATTGGACTTTCCTTTCGCTTCCATGCATATCCACAACTGAGCGTCCTTTCGGCTTTGGCCCAGCCGCTTCATCAGCTCTGGATCTACTTGTACTTGTCCTCCGCTCTTCCCCAGTAGCATGTTGGACACCTTCTGACCTGAGGGGCTCATCTTCCAGCGTCATAACTTTTATATGCCTGTTGTCTTTGTCCATGGAGTTTTCTTGGCAGGGATACTGGAGTGGCTTGCCGGTTCCTACTCCAGGTGGATCACGTTTGGTCAAAACTCTCCACTATGACCTGTTCATCTTGGGTGCCCTGCTCGGCATAGTTCATAGCTTCTCTGAGTTCTTCAAGCCCCTTCGCCACGGCAAGGCAGTGATCCATGAAGGGGACCTAGATATATATATATATTTAACCACCACAGGTTCTCTCTTGGATTTTGTGTGAGGGAAACCTTAGATGCTTGGAGACTCAGGGAGATGTTGAACGGATAAGAAAGGTTTTATTTACAAAACCAAGTTGGTAAAACAAAGAAGGGTCAGGAGTTGGGTCCTTTCAGGAAACAGTGAACTTATTAATGACACTAAACCTAAAGAGCTTTCAGGCGTTAAAACAAAGAAGTAAACGCACAGCTTCTCTTCAACTTCTCTGGCTAAAAATCAGTAGTTCCACTTCAGGTTCCTAGAAGAGGAGGTGAAATGCTTCACTCGGTTCCTCTTTCCTCCCCCTCATTCCTTTACTCAGTTCTGAGACGCAGCCCAGCTTCCTTCTCTGCTTAAAACTGGGGCTCCCTTTCCGTCACTTCCCTTCTCTCTTGGCAATCCCACTCCTCAGGGGTTTCCAAATAGCAACGCATATCTGGCTCTGCGGGGGTTAAGCTGTGTAACACTATTATTATTATTATTATTATTATTATTATTATTTTATAACCCATGCTTTCCCTTAAGTTCCCAGGGAAGAGGACACCATTAAAACCATTTAAAACAAGTTGCAGTGACAGAAAGAAACTGAGTTGTGCTTTACTTGCTTTTTAGCACTTTCCCGCCCACATGAACCTTAGTCTCATGCATGTGGCCCTCAGGGGCTTGGCCAGATCAGGATTTGGCCCTCAGAACAAGAAAAAGGGATCCCACCCCAGGAGTCTGTCTGGAGATGTTGGAGATGCAAAGTGCTAGAAGCAGAAATGTGTCCTGAAGGGGCTGGGAGGGAGAGCAACTCTTGAGGAGCCCAGGATGAGGACCCTCAAGAGAGACTAGTGTCCACACTTGGAACAAATGATTCACTTCTCCATCACTGTTCTGCTTCTATCCCTGGGCTGAAAACACCGAGAGGCAGGAGCCTCCAGGCTCATTCATCGGACAGAAATCTCTTCCGTTGCCTCCACTTTTGGCCTGGTCACTTTCCTTCCAGGAGAGCAAGAGGATTTCTTCTTCTTCTTCATTCTTCTTCCTTTCCTTCTTAAATAAAGCTCAGAGTCTGGCCTGTGATGTAGTCATACTCTGGTTCCTAGCAAGACTCATCCACACTTGCTCAAAGAACCTTTCTATTCTCCTGACAGCGGGTCAATTTTATAACAGAACAATATATTTCCTTTGTAGAGTTTGCCAGCACCTCTCATTCGGACAGACAGAACTTGACAGAGAACCAAGGGGTTCCTTCTGATCTTTTGGAGACTTCCTGAGAGCAAAGAAATATGTTTGGAGAAGGGAGGGGGCAGAGAAAAGAAAGCGCTTCTTAGTGCAGTGCAGAGTCAAGCCTATGGAACTCCCTGCCCCAGGAGGCCAGGCTGGGACCAGGGCAGGGAGGAGGAGGAGAGGCTCTGCTTGGCTTCATGCAGGAGGGCTGAGCTCTTGTCTCCCCAGAGATGCTTCTGAATCCCAGTTGCTGGAAGGAAGCGCAAGGGGAGAGAGGGGCTCTTGCGCCCCATCCTGCTGGGGGGCTTCCCCTTGAACCCCCTGTGAGAATCATAGGATCATGGAGTTGTAGAGTTGGAAGGGAGCATAAAAAAGTCCAACCACAATGAACCATTTCCACATAGATCCCAAGGAGCTAAAAAACAGAGATGCAAAAAACCCGACAGCTACGAACTTCTATGGCACATTCACCCCTGGGTGGACCACACACATCCCCGGAGATTAAATCTAGCACCCTGGTACTTCTCTTATCAGTGCGTGGCGGGAAAAGAGGTTTACTCAGTAATGTAACTTACACACTTGGTTGTCCCAAAGCGCAGAGTTCTGGGTCTGCGTCATCCTTCTGGCTTTTGTGTGCCACGTTTGCAGTCTGGCTTTCTGAGAGATTAGTCTCATAGGCCCTCTTCATCAAATCACTTCTGCACACACCTGGCCATCTTTGGTCACTGGCCAGGTTGCAATTCAATCTTCAGCTCAGACAATTAGTACATAGTCTAAGAGGTGCCAGTGGTTTGACAGAGGGTGCCTCCAAGATGTTTTGAATTTGTTTTGTCGAAAGAGTGTGTTGGTAATAACAAGGTAGTGCGCTGCACATATTGTCAAAAGTAACATTGCGTTCTGGTTGCTGTTGCCAGTTCCTCCTTTCCCAATATTCCCAGGCCCCAGATCGAAATCTTGCCCAACTCTTGCATTAAAATCGCCCAGGAGGATAATTTGATCCTCCTCTGATAGGCGCCTCTGATAGGCGTCTTTATACTGAGAGTATAAATGTTCTTTAATGTCTTCATCAGCACCCAGTGTTTGTGCATTAAGTGCTTAGAATAGTAGCCTGTTGGTTTCTGGTGAGTTTTATTCAAAGTGTGAGACATACATATGACACTCTCCACATGATTATCTCTTCATTGACTGTTTGGCTTTCAGTTTGGGGTCCCTGAACCTGTAATGTATCACTTTATGGCTTCTCCATTTGCAATTGGAATATGGCCATCCCCACTGACAGCTTAAGATTGTCCAGGCCGCCAAGTAAATCATCATCCTAACACATACAGTATATAATAATAATAAATAATAAATTTTTATTTATACCCCGCCCTTCCCGGTTCAGAAAACTGGGCTCAGGGCAGCTAACAACAAACTTAAAACACTTAATTGATGCAACAAAAAACAGCCTAAAATACAGTATAAAACATGAATAACAATGAATTCAGAATTCAAAAATCAATTTAGGGGGAAAATCCATCCAATAAACATTAGATGATCTCCAGGGCTATCTGGCTAAATTTGTCCTATTTGGGCCAGTGAGAAGACCATAGGAGAGTTAGCTGTGGGATCGCAGAGCGGGTAATCTTCATAAAAAGGGGAGGGGGAGGGAAGGAAGGGGAATAAAAGATCAGGCTAAGTTCAAACTGAAAGCCAGGCAGAATAGCTGTCTTACAGGCCCTGCGGAAGGAAGTTAAATCCTGCAGGACCCTGGTCTCATGGGACAGAGCGTTCCACCAGGTGGGAGCCACCACTGAGAAGGCCCTGGCCCTGGTGGAGGATAGCCTGACTTCCTTAGGGCCCAGGACCTCTAAACAATGATTATTCATGGACCTTAAGGTCCTCTGTGGGGCAGATCAGGAGAGGCGATCCCGTAAATACGAGGGCACTAAGCCACAAAGGGCTTTAAAGGTTAAAACCAGCACCTTAAATCTGACCCTGTACTCCACTGGGAGCCAGTGCAGCTGGAAAAGCACTGGGTGAATATTCTCCCATGGCAGGGATCCAGTGAAGAGCCTCACTGCAGCATTCTGCACCCACTGGAGTTTCTGGGTCAGTCTCAAGGGCAGCCCCGCGTAGAGCGAATGAAGAACATCCATAACTGAGCAAGCACTGGTTTGAGTTCTTTCTTTTTCTTTCGCATCTGTTTACAGCTAGACGCTTCTGTTGCAAAAGAAGATTGCATTCTTGATCTCTGCTTCTCTGATTTTGATTTGGTTGCTAAAATGAAGGGGATTTTGCTGGTTTGGAGCTTCACAAAATCGGGATATGTGTCCCTTTTTGTTATATCTGAAGCAAATGACTCTTTGGGATGGAGCCTTGGCTCTCTTCTGAGACTGTGACATGTATTTTGAATCACTGGAATTTCCATTCCTCTTTTCTCCACACACTTTTCTCAGATGGCCAATGACATCAGTGAGCCTGAACCTTGGTTTGCCATCTATGAGAGCGGCAAAGGTCCCGATTTTTAACCATTATTATTAAAATCCATCAGTGTGGACCATTTGACTGTCTGAAATACTATCCAGAATAATAGACACTGCTATTCCCATCTCCTCGTTAAAGATGCACCTCCTCTGGGTTTTTCTTCCCAGATAATAATAATGATAATAATAATAATAATAATAATAATTTATTTGTACCCCGCCCATCTGGCTGGGTTGCCCCAGCCACTCTGGGCGGCTTCCATTCCTCTCTTCTACAGAACTGAACTGCTCTGGATTAGGCGATCTGGGGCTGGATCAGCAATGGGATTCTGGCTACCCATAGAAATAAGGTATATTCATAAAGCAAAAAAGAAAATCTTCCCCGTCCCAAGGGTTAAAAGCAAGTGACCTGCCTTCCTAGAGCGGACGGAAATCCTGCGGGAGGGGGCAGGTCCTCCAGAGCAAGGCGGGAGAGCTGGGGTGCTCGGCGCTCCAAGGGTTAAGAGGAACTGAGCCGGGTTCCTAGAGGGGACAGGAAAGAGGGGGCGAGGGGGCGGGACCTCCGGGGCCAAAGAGGGGCCTCTGGTCGCTGGTCTGGGCAGCTTCTGCCTGGGGTGAGTCTCCTCTCTCTCTCTCTCTCCCCGAGGGCGCAGTGGGGGGAAGGGGGTCCCGGGGCTGCAGGGGGACCCCAAGTCCAGGGAGGGGGAGGAGGGGCTCTGCTTGGCTTCTTGTCTCCCCAGAGATGCTGCTGAATCCCAGTTGCTGGAAGGAGCGCAGGGGGAGAGAGGGGCTCTTGCGCCCCATCCTGCTGGGGGGCTTCCCATTCAGGCCCCTGTGAGAATCAGAGGAACATGGAATCGTAGAGCTGGAAGGGAGCCCGAGGGTCATCTAGTCCAGCCCCCTGCAATGCAGGAGTCTCTGCTTCCCTGAAGGTTTCTGAGCAGTTTGGATGTCCACCTCTCAAGGATGTGTGAGTTGAGATTCCTACATTGCAGGGAGCTGGGTCACATGACCCCCGGTGTCCCTTCCAGCTCTGCAGTTCTGGGGTTCAGTGAAAGAAGCTTGTGGGGTGGGGCAGGCATCCGAGAGCTCAGTCAAGAGGAGAAGGGGGCAGGAAATTCCCCAAGAGAGGAACCACCACCAGGCTGCCCTCTCTTTGGCCACCCAAAGCTCTTGAGTGGGGAAACCACCAAGAGGGCCCCTCTGCCCCCCTGAGCCCCCAAGGGGGGGTATAGCAAAGGAGGGCTTTGTTTAGATATTTGGCTCCTGTGAGTCCCTTGAACTGGGCCCAGAAGCACAATTTCTGTTCTCACCCTGAAGCAAACTTCAGCCAGTGTGGTGTAGTGGTTAAGAGCGGTAGTCTTGTAATCTGGGGAACCGGGTTTGCTTCTCCGCTCCTCCACATGCAGCTGCTGGGTGACCTTGGGCCAGTCACACTTCTTTGAAGTCTCTCAGCCCCACTCACCTCACAGAGTGTTTGTTGTGGGGGAGGAAGGGAAAGGACAATGTTAGCCGCTTTGAGACTCCTTAAAGGGAGTGAAAGGCGGGATATCAAATCCAAACTCTTCTTCTTCTTCTTCTTCTTAACCTGTACCACTATTTCTGGGTTAGCGGAGTCTGTAACCTAAAGCGTATGTAACCCGAGGTACCACTGTATTTAAATGCGCTTCACCTTATGATTCCAGGGCAGATTTCAACATTAAAACACTTTAGGAAAAATAGTTTCAAACTATAACTAGAAGATTTCTACTTCTTCCTTTTTTCCTTAAAGAAAGCTCAGAGTCTGGGCTGGGGTGCAGTCCAGTCCTGGTTCCTTCCAAGACTCATCTACGCTTACGCAGGGAACCACCTTCTTCTGCTTCCCGTGTATCAGTTTTATAACAGAACAATGTATTTGTTTGTAGAATTTGCCAGCACCTAATTTTCAGATGAACAGAACTTTGCAGAGGCCCAAGGGGTTCCTTCTGATCTTTTGGGGACTTCCTGAGAGTGAAGATGCATGAGCAAGACTCAGCTGGCCCTGAAGCAGGAAGAGGCCCGGTCATGGAAACGGGAAGCAGTGCAGGATTCTGGGAAGGCTCTGGGCAGAAGATCCTGGGAGAGGAGCACACCCTTCACTCAGAGGCGCAGAGCCGGCAGTTCAGGCAGTTCTGCTCCCAGGAGGCCAAAGGACCCCGAGAAGTTTGCAGCCAACTCCACCACCTTTGCCACCAGTGGCTGAAGCCAGAAAGGCACACAAAAGCTGAGATGCTGGACCTGGTGATCTTGGAGCAGTTCCTGGCTGTCCTTCCGCCGGAGATGGAGAGCTGGGTGAGGGAATGCGGAGCAGAGACCAGTTCCCAGGCGGTGGCCCTGGCCGAAGGTTTCCTCCTGAGTCAGGCAGAGGAGAGGAAGCAGGTGGAGAAGAAGCAGGTGAGAGAGACTTTCCTCTGGATGCTCCCAAGGGGCTCCAAACAGGAGGGCCATCCTTTTTTGGAAACATCCAAGGAATGAGATGTGATATTTCTGAAGTTTTTTTCCCTTTGCCACTCCTTTTCTAACCCTTCCCCACATTCTCTATTACAAATTCTTGTTGCTCTTTCAGGAAAAGGATCTGTCTGCAGAAACGGGTCCTGATTCCTCTGAGGGAGAGAGGACTTTGTTGGACACCAGAGAGGGGCCACTGGGTAAGGAGGAAGGAATTTCTTCTCAGTCTGGCCACATCCTATTATTCTCAAAATAATCTGTGGTTTCTGTCAGTATTTTTCGGTATGACACTTGGGGCCAAGAGGCCAAAGGAGATGAGATATATTTGAACATAAGTAAAATATGAAATGGGGACAAAGGCCAGAAAGTACCTCTGAGAGAAGCATCCTGCACTCCTGTCTCCCCACTTCCCTTTGTCTCTCGCAGGTGAAAGAAGGATGCCAGCAAGATCTCCTCCTCCATCTCTTCATCCTGGTGGAGGGGAAGCAGCAGCTGAGGAACCGGATCAGGTGCGGGGAAGGAGCCTGGGGGAGGGGGGAAGAATGAGGGGTGGGGGAGACAGGGCATTTCTGGGGGCAAATGAATCTCTCCCCTCCTCTTTTTTCTTCTGTCAAATCTGGAAAACTAGCGTGCTTGCAGAGACAGAATGATTTGAAGAAATAAACATACAGTTCCATCCATTTTCACTAAGATTCATACCCATCATTAAAAACAGCATGAAAGATTCCCAAAACATTAAATTATGCACCCACAGTCAAAATATGCAGCAAACAAATCTGATCAATGCAATGCAGGCAGAAAGAGCAACGTGCAGGAAATAATCTTTATGTTGTGTAAGAAATGGACCTTTTTTCTTTTAGGGTCCAGTTTGTTTTGAAGATGTTGCTGTTTGTTTCACGGCTGAGGAGTGGGCGTTGCTGGATCCTGCCCAGAGAGCTCTGCATAAGGAAGTCATGGAGGAGACTTGGAGGATCATGAACTCTCCCGGTAAGGTTCCCTGTTTGGTCATAATACTTGTTTAGAAATTCAGTCAATATTTTTAGATCAAAAACCTCCCAGATTTTGATGGATCTCAACTTTGCCACCTAGAGTATCAGGAGATATGTGTTAATCTGAATTCATGATATGGTTTATCTCTGTATGAGATTGACATAACTCTAATACGACATGAAAGCCCCCATGGTGTCTGCATCCTGAAAGGCATTCAGGAATATCCTGAGTTCACACACATCAGGCATTATCAACACATGAAATATAGGGTTGCTCATTGCAGGATTCTCAGCTCCCCAGTGGGATCCACCCACCCCCTGGCAAGGGGGTGTAAAGGCAGGTTGGAGACAGAGATGTCTAGCTTCAGATCATTGCTCACAATCGCAAGTCTTTCACCTTGTTGTTAAACGGAAACAGGATGACCAAAGATGGGCAAGGTGAGAAAGAGGCAGGAAGATCTTGATGGAATTATAGAAATTGTAGGAATCACTGCCCCCTCTCCTATTGTCAGGGGCTGGACTGAGGAGGAATGGTGGGGGCTGCCCCCCTTCTCCTGAACCTTCCCATGGGCATGAAGCTGTTCCTCCTGCTTCTGTATCTAAGGGAAGAAGCAGCTCAGCATGTCTGCCAAAAGGTTTTCCCAAAGAAAGCACCTCTGGGGGTGCCTGACACACGCAGCTGGTCCTGGGCTCCTGCTCTGGAGAAAGGAAACTCAAGAGAGGGAGGGAAGGGTGCGCTGCTTACGCTCGTCATCTAAATCCTTTCAGTTCTTCCTCTCTCACAAGCGCTAATGAGCATTGTTCAATAATTGGGGGCTTCATATCATCCTGATGCTCTAATTCATCTCTCTCTTCATTTTAGGTGCTGAGGAATTAGAAATGAATAACAAGGGAAACCATGAGAAGATCCACACAGTGCATAAGCCATATCAGCCTTTGGAATGTGGAGATAACTTCACTAACAGCTCCGATTCCATGTCTCATCAAAATCCCATTGGGAAGAAACCATATCTGTGCTTGGCTTGTGGAAAGAGCTTCAGGAGAAAAGATAATCTCACTTGCCATCAAAAAATTCATACAGGGCAAAAACCATATCAGTGCTTGGATTGTGGAAAGAGCTTCAGGAGAAAAGATAATCTCACTTGCCATCAAAGAATCCATACAGGGCAGAAACCGTATCAGTGCTTAGATTGTGGAAAGAGCTTCAGTCAGGGCTCCTCTCTCACTTCCCATCAAACAATTCATACAGGGCAGAAACCCTATCAGTGCTTGCATTGTGGAAAGAGCTTTGACAGGAAGGACCGTCTCACTTCCCATCAAAGAATTCATACAGGAGAAAAACCCTATCAGTGCTTGGAATGTGGAAAGAGCTTCAGTTGCAGTTCCTATCTCACTTCCCATCAAACAATTCATACAGGGCAGAAACCCTATCAGTGCTTGCATTGTGGAAAGAGCTTTGACAGGAAGGACCGTCTCACTTCCCATCAAAGAATTCATACAGGAGAAAAACCCTATCAGTGCTTGGAATGTGGAAAGAGTTTCAGTTGCAGCTCCAGTCTCACTTCCCATCTAATAATTCATACAAGGCAGAAACCCTATCAGTGTTTGGAATGTGGAAACAGCTTCAGTCGGAATATTGATCTCACTTCCCATCAAAGAATTCATACAGGGGAGAAACCATATCAGTGTTCGGAATGTGGACAGAGCTTCAGTTGGAAGATATATTTGTCTTACCATCAAAGAATTCATAGAGGGAAGAAACCCTAATAATGCTTCGAATGTGGAAAGATCTTCACCCACAAGAAAAGTCTCACTTCCCACCAAATAATTCATACAGGGCAGAAACTATATCAGTCCTTAGAATGCACGATGGGCTTTACTGCAAGAAGAGCGCTTCTGTGACATCAGAGAATTCACAGTGGGGAGAAACCATTTCAATGCCAAGAGTGCGGAAAGAGCTTCACCTTGAAGCAAACACTCACTTCCCATCACAGAATTCATATGACAGAGACACCCTAATAGTGCTTGAAATGTGGAAAGAGCTTCATCTTGATTGAAAGTTTCACTTCCCATCAAACAACTTGCAGCGGGGAATATAATAGAATTATAAGATTGTAGTGTTGGAAGGGACGCTGAGGGTCATTGCTAGGGAGGGGGAGGGGCCAGTTTGGAATGCTGGGGGTGAGAGGTGATTGGCGGGGAATTCGAAAGGATGGCCTTAGACAGATTTAATATTCAATGTCCTTTTTAATGCAATTGTTGTTGTTGTTTAGTCGTTTAGTGGTGTCCACCTCTTCGTGACCCCATGGACCACAGCATGCCAGGCACTTCTGTCTTCCACTGCCTCCCGCAGTTTGGTCAGACTCATGTTTGTAGCTTCGAGAACACTGTCCCACCATCTCGTCCTCTGTCGTCCCCTTCTCCTTGTGCCCTCCATCTTTCCCAACATCAGGGTCTTTTCCAAGGAGTCTTCTCATGAGGTGGCCAAAGTCTTGGAGCCTCAGCTTCAGGATCTGTCCTTCCAGTGAGCACTCAGGGCTGATTTCCTTAAGAATGGAGAGGTTTGATCTTCTTGCAGTCCATGGGACTCTCAAGAGTCTCCTCCAGCACCAGAATTCAAAAGCATCAATTCTCCGATCAACCTTCTTTATGGTCCAGCTCTCACTTCCATACATCACTACTGGGAAAACCAGAGCTTTAATTATACATGGGAGAGAAACAACCTCCGCATGGCACATTCTGAAGCGTTTTTCAAAGTGCTCCATAAAAACCTGTACCAACAACAAACCTGCTAAGCCCAGGTGTTTGTTCAGTGGCTCCAGCTTTTGTAGCTGGAGTCAATCTGGACTTTCCTAGGCCACATGGGAAAAGGCCTGCAAGGAAGGAGAAGGTCTTAGAGGACTCACAGCCAAGATGGTCTCTGTCCTCTTCCGCAGTCTCAGCTTTTGTAGCTGGAGTCCATCTATTCATCACCTTGGATCTGGCCCCCTCAGGCTGGTGGAGAAAGCCTGCAAGGAAACAGTTGGAGGTTGAACTCACTAGTATAGGAACATCCTTGTAATACCCATTGTTACAGTAGTACTAAAGTAATGAAGAATGAACAGAAAAAACTGGAAGATTTGAAACCATACACTTATGTTAGGGTTGCCATATTTGAAAAAGTAAAAAGCAGGACACCCTGAAAGCTGTTGAGCATTTTTTAGGAAGACCCCAACATTGCTGTGCTTTTTTTAGGAACCCCCCCAAATTTTATGACAATGCCAAAATAACCTGATTTTTTTATTGATTTAGCTAAGATCCAAGAAAATCTGGACTTATGGCAGCCCTAACTTATCTACACCAAGTTATCATGAAATTAGTGTTTATTTTTAATAAATCAGTTGTACTCCACCTCACACCTCATTCTTCACTATGTTGGGGGTGAAGTGTTCAGGTCAGAGTTCTGGGGTGGCAGTGGGAATAAGGGGGGGGGTTGGTGAAAGGCCCATCTGTGCCCCCTGAATGCAGAGGGAAGAGGGAGCAGGAGGGGGTGGGCGCAACATGGGGGGGAAACAGCCTCCGTGTGGTACATTTCAAAGTTCTTAATATAAAAAAAACTTTTATAACATTCCTATAAGGTAGACCAGTAGCATATGCACAGCTTTCCTTAAACTTCAGTTGTTAAAATGAGCTGTTAAAATGACCCCCCCAGCCTGTCTCCCCCCCCCCCCGACTCAGCCCCTCTTCCCCTCTCCTTCTTCTGGCCCCCGAGATTCTCCTCAGGCCAGAGCCACTTCTCCCTCAGACTCAGCCTCTCCTCCTCCTCCCTTCCTCCCATCTCAGCTCCAGCCTCAAAACTCCCTCAGAAAAGGCGCCTCTCATCTTCCCGCCAAAAGGGCTGGCTCCGCCCCCGCCTCTGGCTGGCAGTCTCGGGAGCCAATCAGAGAGAGAAGTTCCAGCCCCCTGGTGGCGTTTCTGAGGGACTGCAGCTCCAGACTCGGCCCGGCCTCAGCTGCCCGCTCCTCTCTCTCTCACACACTGCTTAATATTGCTGCTTTCTGGAACTGCCTTGAAAGTGGGGCTGCTCTGAGGGGGCGCTGAGCTCTCACTGCTGGGGCAGAAGGAAGGGGCAGGCAAAGAGAAGAAGAGAGAAAAGAACCCGCGGAGGAAATGGCCTATAAAATGCTCTTTTCGTGTACAAACTCCCTTATCCTTTAATAGAACTTGTTTTCTGATTATCCCCCCTCCCCCCATAAAAGGAGTGAGGAGGGGAGGGAGAGGGGCCGCAGCTGGGTGAGCTCGGCGGGCCAAG
This sequence comes from Podarcis pityusensis, assembly GCF_964106645.2. Taxonomy (NCBI): domain Eukaryota; kingdom Metazoa; phylum Chordata; class Lepidosauria; order Squamata; family Lacertidae; genus Podarcis; species Podarcis pityusensis. Next base: position 55,250,631 of record NC_138038.1, on the reverse strand, counting down.
GGTTAAGAGGAACTGAGCTGGATTCCTAGAGAGGACCAGAAATGAAGGTGTCCAAGCCCCGCCCTCCCCAGCCCCTTCCTGTCAAGAGGCAGCTGTTGTCTCCTCGGAGGCGCCTCCTGCAGCGAGTGAGTCTCTCTCTCTCTTCTTGCCTGGGGTGTTTGGGGGGAAGGGGAGGGGGAAGGGGGACCCCCCCAAATCAGGGAGCAGAGGGTCTTCTCTGCAAAGGATCCGGGGGGGGGGGTTTGAATTGAATTTCAGAATTCTAGGGTGGGGAGGGAACCACGAGAGTCACCTAGGCCAAACATGAGCAATGCAGGAATCGCCACTCAAATGCTGGTCAGGATACGGATGAGCGAGACCCATGGCTGCCTTTTGGAGTTCATGGGGGGAAAGGTGGATAGAAATGCCGTGAATAAAGGGAGGGAAGCCAGCCCGTAATTTGGTCCCTGCTTTCCATCGCTTTCCGAGTCATCTTCAAGCGCAGCTTCGCATGGAGGGCATTGCAAATATCCCACCAGAAGCAGAGCATGGAGTCCCCTGGCCACAAAGGGACTCATCCAGAAGTACCCCACGCAGATGTGGGGGTTGCGCTGTGTCACATTATTAAGGACACAGCCACCCTCCTGAATTCCCAGGGCAAATTCCCGGATTAAAACGCAACCTTGAAAACAGTTGCAATCACAGAAAGAAGGTAGGTCCTACTTTACCTGCTTTTGAGTACTGTCCTTTGACCTCACCCACTTGGCCCTCAGGGTGTTTCCCTGATGAAGTTCTGGCCCTCAGAACAAGGGAAAAAGGACCCCATCTCAGTAGTTTGTCTTGAGGAGGTGGGAACTCCTTGCTATAGCCTGGTTTCCACGTTACACTTGGTACGAATGACTCACTTGTCAATCGCCGTTCTGACTTTATTCCTTGACTGCAAACACTGACAGGCAGGATCAACCAGGCTGATTCATTTCACAGAAATCCCTTCACTTGCCGGCACATCTGGGATGGTCATTTTCCTTCTAGGAGGGCAAGAGCATTACTTCTCCTTTCTCTTCTTAAGCAAAGCTCAAAGTCCGGCCAGTGCTGCAGTCCAGCCTTGGTTCCTAGCAAGACTCATCCTCGCTTGCTCAGGGAACATTTTTCTCCTCTTTTTCGTGTTGTGATTTTATAACAGAACAATTTTTTTTTGGTTGGATTTTCTAGCGCCTCTAATTTGGACGAACAGAACTTGACAGAGGACCAAGGGGATCTTTCCTGTCTCTTGGAGGCTTCCTGAGAGCGAAGATGGATGAGCAAGACTCAGCTGGCCCTGAAGCAGGAAGAGGCCCGGTCATGGAAACGGGAAGCAGTGCAGGATTCTGGGAAGGCTCTGGGCAGAAGATCCTGGGAGAGGAGGACCCCCTTCGCTCAGAGGCGCAGAGCCAGCAGTTCAGCTGGTTCTGTTACCAGGAGGCTGAAGGACCCCGAGAAGTTTGCAGCCAACTCTACCACCTTTGCCACCAGTGGCTGAAGCCAGAAAGGCACACGAAAGCTGAGATGCTGGACCTGGTGATCTTGGAGCAGTTCCTGGCTGTCCTTCCGCCGGAGATGGAGAGCTGGGTGAGGGAATGCGGAGCAGAGACCAGTTCCCAGGCAGTGGCCCTGGCCGAAGGTTTCCTCCTGAGTCAGGCGGAGGAGAGGAAGCAGGCGGAGAAGCAGGTGAGAGAGACTTTCCTCTGGATGCTCCCAAGGGGCTCCAAATATGAGGGAGCGGGTCCCTAAATCTCATCCTTTTTCGGAAACATCCAGGGAAGGATATCAGATGCTGCTAAAGTTTTGCCTCTGCCATTCCTATTCTGATTCTTTTCCCCGTCTCTGTTTTGAATCCTTGTTGCTGTTTCAGGGAAAGGATCCATTTGCTGAATTGTGTCCTGATTCCTCTGAAGTAGAGAAGTCTCTGTTGGACACCAGAGATAAGCCACTGGGTAAGAAGGAAGGAGTATTTTTTCAGTTTGGTCCCATTCTGTTGGTGTTGAAAGTAATCTAGTGGTTCTTTTGATCTTTTTGGGGAAGACACTTGAGGCCCTGAGCCCAGAGGAGCCTGATAAATAATTTTGCACAATTAAATCTGAAATAGGTACAGGGGAGTATTTCTTAATCTGTAGTCAGAGATGCACTGCTTCAGCTCTGAGAGAAGCATCCTGCACTCCTGTCTCCCCACTTCCCTTTGTCTCTCGCAGGTGAAAGAAGGATGCTGGCAAGACCTCCTCCTCCATCTCTTCATCCTGGTGGAGGGGAAGCAGCGGCTGAGGAACCGGATCAGGTGCGGGGAAGGAGCCTTGTGGGGAAAGAGGCGGGGGGGGGGGAGAGACAGGGTTTTTCTGAGACAGAACAAATCTCTCACCTCCTCTTGTCACTAGAATTATTCATTATAAATTGTCTTTAGGACATCTGGAGAGTCTTTCCATCCCAGAGCAACACGCAGGGAGAGGAGAGAGGGATTCTTCCATTTGGCAAACTGAAAAGCTTGCACAGAGACAATGATCTGAATAAAACAAGGTGGAGTTCCACCCATTTTCACTAAGATTCATACCCATCATTACAATACCGTATTTTTCGCCCTATAGGACGCACTTTTCCCCCTCCAAAAATGAAGGGGAAATGTGTGTGCGTCCTATGGGGCGAATGCAGGCTTTCGCTGAAGCCTGGAGAGCAAGAGGCATCGAAGCTATCTGCAAGCCTTGCGAGCCTGGGGGAGTTCCCGCGGGCTTGCAAGGCTTGTGGGCAGCAGCCTGCAGCCCGGAGCACGGGGCGCCCTCCGCCCCCAGCCCCGCAACCTCCCAGAGCTTCGGCATGGCTCTGGGTCCCGTTCTGGGAGCTGGGGTCGGGGGAAGCTCTGGCTTCCCCCGCCCCAGCCCTGCGCCTGGGGGGGGAAAAATAATTTCCCCCCCCTTTATTTCCCCCACCCAAAATCTAGGTGCGTCCTATGGGCCGGTGCGTCCTATAGGGCGAAAAATACGGTACACTATGAAGGACTCCATTAAAGCATTAAAATAAGCATCAATAATCTAAATGTGCAGCAGACCAATCTGATTAAAACAATCCAGGCAGGAAGCAAAAGAGCAACATGCAGGAAATAATCTTGCAGGATATTTTTCTTTCAGAGCTCAGTTTCTTTTGAAGATGTCGCTGTTTGTTTTACGGCTGAGGAGTGGGCGTTGCTGGATCCTGCCCAGAGAGCTCTGCATAAGGAGGTTACAGAGGAGAATCGTGGTATCCTGGCCTCTCTCAGTAAGGCTCCTAGTTGGATCATGAGATCTGTTTTGCAATTCCATACATATATCTCTATTGTGATGGAACTCAATAGCGCTGCCTTCAGCAGCTGGGCTTCCAACAAGTCACCTTGAATGGAGGACTGTTTGGTCTGGGAATGTACTTCCTCCAATTGTGCCTTTCTAAACAGAGATCTTAATTGTCAGGAGTCCCTTTACCTTAAACAGAGATCAGGCTGGTCTGAACTGCCCAAACCTTTTAAAATGAGGCTTCATTCTTATAAAAGGTAAAGGGAGCCTTTTTAAATTGCCAATCGGCTTTTGTTGGTACTGCTTTTTCTTTCCATCTTTGGGTGTATACCATTCAGGCAGCTGTGGTAGCATACATAAACAGGTTTTCCCCCTCATCTTTGCGTACCTTTCCCCTCATTATACCTGAAAGGGAAGCTTCCGGTTTTTTAACAAAGATTATTTTCAGCATTTTTTTCAACTCATTATAAATCATTTCCCCGAAGACTTTTACTATCTTACACGAACACAACATGTGAAACAACAAGGGAATATACTTCCCTTGACATTCCCAGCAGGCATTTGATTTGGTCTTGTACATTTTAGCTAAGTTACTAGGAATCAAATGCCATCTATACATCATTTTCCTATAGTGTTCTTTTAACTCATAACATGCTGTAAATTTCAATTCTCCATTCCACAATATTTCCCATGCTGCCATTTCAATGTTGTATCATATATCCATTGCTCAATGTATCATCAGTGATTTGACCTGTTTGTCTTTCTGGGTCACCTTCAATGGTAGCCCCACATAGAGCGCATTGCAGTAGTCTAAGCGAGAGATAACTAGAGCATGCACCGCTCTGGCCAGACAGTACACAGGCAGGCAGGTAGGGTCTCAGCCTGCGTACCAGGTGGAGTTGGTAGACAGCTGCCCTGGAAACAGAATTGACCTGCACCTCCATGGAAAGCTGAGAGTCCAAAATGACTCCCAGGCTGTGCACCTGGTCCTTCAGGGGCACAGTTAGCCCATTCAGGACCAGAGAGTCCTCCACACCCGCCCGCCTCCTGTCCCCCCAAAAGAGTACTTCTGTCTTGTCAGGATTCAACCTCAATCTGTTAGCCGCCATCCATCCTCCAACCGCCTCCAGGCACTCACACAGGACCTTCACCGCCTTCACTGGTTCTGATTTGAAAGAGAGGTAGAGCTGGGTATCATCATCATACTGACAAACACCCAGCCCAAACCCCCTGATGATCTCTCCCAGTGGCAGCATGTAGATGTTGAAAATCCATATCTCTCTTTGTTGCAGGTGGTGATGAATTAGAAATTAAGAACCAGCGAATCCATGACAAAATCCACACAGTGGAGAACCCCTCTCAATATGTGGAGTATGGAGAGAGCTCTCATTCCTTATCCCATCCAAGAATTCCCACTGGGAAGAAAAAGTATCAGTGCTTGGAATGTGGGAAGAGCTTCAGTCGTAGCTCTTATCTCACGGTCCATCAAAGATTTCATAAAGGAGAGAAACCATATCAGTGCTTGGAATGTGGGAAGAGCTTCATTACAAAGGCCAATGTCACTTCCCATCAAAGAATTCATACAAGGGAGAAACCCTATCAGTGCCTGGAATGTGGGAAGAGCTTCAATCAGAGGTCCCAACTCACTATCCATGAAAGAATTCATACAAGGGAGAAACCATACCAGTGCTTGGAATGTGGAAAGTGCTTCAGTCAGAGGTCCCATCTCACTACCCATCAAACAATTCATACAGGGGAGAAAGCGTTTCAGTGCTTGGAATGCGGGAAGAGCTTCAGTTCAAAGGCCTATGTCACTTCCCATCAAAAAATCCATAAAAGGCAGAAACCCTATCAGTGTTTGGAATGTGGAAAGAGCTTCGATCGGAATATTGATCTCACTTCTCATCAAAGAATTCATACAGGGGAGAAACCATATCAGTGTTTGGAATGTGGAACGAGCTTCAGTTGGAAGATATATTTGTCTTACCATCAAAGAATTCATAGAGGGAAGAAACCCTAATAGTGCTTGGAATGTGGAAATATCTTCACCCACAAGAAAAGTCTCACTTCCCACCAAATAATTCATATGACAGAGAAACCCTAATAGTGCTTGAAATGTGGAAAGAGCTTCATCCTGAGATTTTCGGTTGAGGGCGATATATCAGTTTAATAGATGGTATATAAGAAAGTGGTCGTATACAAGAAATGAAACATCAAAAAATACACAACCAAACCCAGCAATTTCCACACAAATCACAGCAATGACTTAAAACAGATACAAACAACCCCAGCTGCACATCCCTGTGGTCAGATGGGAAAAGGCCTGCAAGGCAGGGAGCGGGTCTTCCAGGACTCAAAGCAGCCAAGGTGGTCTCTGGCCTCTTCAGGAGAGACCCTTGGAGGTGGAGAGCGAGAGGGAATTGTCAGCCAGAGTTGGTTGGATCAGGAGGAGAGGAACAAGGAACAGGAACACTTGAAATGATATGTACACAAATTTAGCCTGAACCTGTTTATTTTCTAATAAATCGGTTGTATTCCACCAAACGCCTCATTCTTTGCTACTTTTTTCTTTTTTTAAATCAAAGATCTGTTAAGCAATTGGTGAATCTGCAAAGTAACTGCTAGGCTAAGCTGACTATTCTCTGGACAAACGCCAGCTCCCCTGGCCTGAAAGCGAGATGAGGGCCGCTCCCCAAAGTTGCCTTTGGACTTAACCGTCCAGGGGTCCGTTACTTAAAAAAATAGTGTTAGAAATTAGCCAGGTGCCAGGCGCATTTTGCTGCTGGCACAGGTCCAATTGTGACTACATGGAGATTTCTGGTTTCGTGACCCCAGTTTAAAAGATTAGTCCTTAGTCCATAGTTAATACAATTTCCATTTCCACTGTGTGTGTTTCTCCTTCTTGCATACTGGGAGAAGTGAACTGTTGTAAGAGCAAACTAAAATCCAGCAACGCAGCTGAGATAATAGAATCGTAGAATTGAAGTGCTGGAAAGGACCCTGTTATTGGTGACTAACTTAGGCTGAAAGTGCCCCTTGGCACCCCAGCTGATATAGGTGAGTTTCTTACGCTGCTCTGTATGGCGCATCCTGAAGCATTAAAAGCGCTTCATGGAAACTAACCCGGCTGTCCTTAACACCCCCATAATATGAACAAGGCTACAAAGATGACTGGAAGGGCACCTGCTTGGCATGTGGAAGGGTCCAGGCTTCACACACACACACCTCGGCAGCATCTCAGGGTTGGACTGGGAACATTCCCCGTCTGGCCCCCTGGAGGGTCAAGGCTGCCAGTCAGTGCTGGCAACCCATAGCAGCAGCTTCTTCCTCTTGTCTCCTGCGTCCCTCCTGAGCATAAATGAGCGCCCTCTGACTCAGCAGCAGCACCCCATCCTCCATCTCCTGCTGCAGGTTGCATGCTCCCTCCCACTTGCATGCCCCCCCTCAAATATATAATGGGGTCGGCACATGGGGGAAAGATTCCTGCACTGCTGCAGAGGTCAGACTCCTTTCTTGTAACTTGAATCCATTGGTTCTGGTCCTCCCCTCCAGAGCAGGAAAACAACAGGCTTGCTCCATCTTTCATGGAACAGCCCTTACAATATTAGAAGATGGCTCTCATCTCAGTCTCCTCCAGGCTAAACACAACCAGCTCCTTCAACCGTTCCTCATCTGCACACCTTTCCGCTGGTCAACGTCCTTCTTAAATTGTTTTGCCCAGAATTGGACACAGTCTTCCAGGTGTGAGCTGACCAAGTCATAATGGCGCAGTACTATTTCTTCCCTTGATCTGGACACTGGACCTCTGTGGACGCTGCCTAGAATAGCATTCGCTTCTTCTCAGCTGCATCACACTGTGAACTCAGGTGGAGCTTGTGGTCCACCAAGACCCCTAAGATCTTTTTCACATGCACTGCTATGTCCCCCATTCTATATTTGTGCATCTGGTTCTTCCTTCCTAAGTGCAGAACCTGACCTTTGTCCCTATGGAAATTCATTTTGCTTGCTTGCCCCCAGTTCTCCAATCTGTAAATGGTAATCTTGATTCCCGATTCTGTCCTTTGTGCCTTCCCTCCCAGTTTGGTGTCATCTGCAAACTGGACGAGCATCCCCTCAATTCCTCCATCCAAGATTGACAGATGGAGCAAAACAGGCCCCGAACAGAGCCCTGCAGCCCGCCCCCCCGTCACCAAACTATGGCGTAACCTCATGGGGGGTGCAGTCGCCTCTCCTCATGAAGGATGTTTGAGGAGTGGGAAAAGGCTCAGAAAAGGGCTGCCAAAATGATCAAGGCGGACTTTGCTATGAAGAAAGGTTGCAGCCTTTGGGGCTCTTTAGACTTCAGAGCAGTGCTTCCCAATTAGCTAATTACTGAGCCCCCCCCCCCCCCAATTTTCAAAAGCCAAGCCTGGACCAGAGAAAGTGGAGGGAGAGTTGCATCTCCTGAAAGTGGAACTCAAAGACATCCAAGGAGTCGGAATGTTGGAAGATTCAGGACAGGTAAAATTAAACGCAAGGCAGTGTTCACCTGTGGAACTCCCCGGCACAGGAGGGAGAGGGAGAGAGGGGGAGCTGGCTTGCCAAGGGTTAAAGGAGATTGATCTGGATTCCTAGAGGGGAGAGGAAGTCAAGCGAGGGGGGGAGGACCGGGAACTCCCCCAGAGGAGGAGGGGCCTTTGTCTCTCTCTTCTGCACGTGCTGCATTCATGGTGCCTCCGGGAAGCCGGTGAGTCTCTGCATTGGGGAGAAGAGAGGGGTCCCCGGGATGCGGGGGGGAGCAGGGGGACCCCCAAGTCAAGGGGCAGAGGCTCCTGCCCCCCTCTCTGCAAAGCCCGGGTGGGGGCGAGGGCACAGGATCCCTTTCGATCCCTTCGGGGAGGGAAGAAAAGGGCCTGCAAAGAAGCCCCCTTCAGACCCAGGAATCAAGACGTCGTAGTGGGAAAGAAAGATTTGTACGGAAAATAGATTCAAATAATAGCAATAGGGGAGCGTGAGCCATGCAGTCAGTTGAGACTGTTGGAAGAGGGGAGGGGGCAAAGAAAAGAAAGCGCTTCTTGGTGCAGTGCAGAGTCAAGCCTGCGGAACTCCCTGCCCCAGGAGGCCAGGCTGGGACCAGGGCAGGGAGGAGGAGGAGAGGTTCTGCTTGGCTTCATGCAGGAGGGCTGAGCTCTTGTCTCCCCAGAGATGCTTCTGAATCCCAGTTGCTGGAAGGAAGCGCAGGGGGAGAGAGGGGCTCTTGCGCCCCAGTCCTGCTGGGGGGCTTCCCATTCAGGCCCCTGGGTGGCCCCTGTGAGAATCATAGGAACATGGAATCGTAGAATTGGAAGGGAGCCCGAGGGTCATCTAGTCCAATGCAGGGAGGAGGAGAAACTCCTCTTGCCCACCAGGCTGATTCATCTCACAGAAATCGCTTCCATTGCCTCCACTTTTGGCCTGGTCACTTTCCCCCTAGGAGGGCGAGAGGATTTCTTCTTCTCCTTCCTCCTTCCTTTTTTTCTTACAGAAAGCTCAGAGTCTGGCCTGTGGTGCAGTCCAGTCCTGGTTCCTAGCAAGACTCATCCACACTTGCTCAGGGGACCTTTTTCTTCTGCTGACCATGTGCCAATTTCATAACAGAACAATATATTTCCTTTGCAGTATTTGCCAGCACCTCTAAATCAGACAGGCAGAACTTGGCCAAGGAAAAACTGGATTCCTTCCTAAAGATGGATGAGCAAGACTCAGCTGGCCCTGGAGCAGGAAGAGGTCATGCTATGGAAACTGGGAGCAGTGGGGGATTCTGCGAAAGCTCTGGGCAGAAGATCCTGGGAGAGGAGGACACCCTTCGCTCAGAGGTGCAGAGCCGGCAGTTCAGGTGGTTCTGCTCCCAGGAGGCCAAAGGACCCCGAGAAGTTTGCAGCCAACTCTACCACCTTTGCCACCAGTGGCTGAAGCCAGAAAGGCACACGAAAGCTGAGATGCTGGACCTGGTGATCTTGGAGCAGTTCCTGGCTGTCCTTCCAGCGGAGATGGAGAGCTGGGTGAGGGAATGCGGAGCAGAGACCAGTTCCCAGGCAGTGGCCTTGGCCGAAGGTTTCCTCCTGAGTCAGGCAGAGGAGAGGAAGCAGGCGGAGAAGCAGCAGGTGAGAGAGACTTTCCTCTGGATGCTCCCAAGGGGCTCCAAACAGGAAGGAGCGGGTCCCTAAATCTCATCCTTTTTTTTGTCCCAGCCATTCCTTTTCAAACCCATCTCCACATTCTCTAATTGCTCATCCTTTTCCCTTTTTTAAACATTCTCTACATTCTCTATTACAAATTCTTGTTGCTCTTTCAGGAAAAGGATCTGTTGGCAGAAACGTGTCCTGATTCCTCTGAGGCAGAGAGGACTTTGTTGGACACCAGAGAGAGGCCGCTGGGTAAGGAGGAAGGAAGTTTTTCTTCTTTTGATTCCATTCTGTTGATTCTGAAACTAATCTTTTGGGAGAAGCCACTTGGGGCCAAGAACCCAAAGGAGATGAGATATATTTGAACATAACTAAAATATGAAATGGGGACAAACTCCCAAATGCACCTCTGAGAGAAGCACCATGCACTATTGGCTCCCCACTTTCCTTTGTCTCTTGCAGGTGAAAGAAGGATGCCGGCAAGACCTCCTCCTCCATCTCTTCATCCTGGTGGAGGGGAAGCAGCGGCTGAGGAACCGGAGCAGGTACGGGGAAGGAGCCTGGGGGGAAAGGGGCTGGGGGGTGGGGAGACAGGGCATTTCTGGGGGCAAATGAACCCCATCTTGACTTCTGTCAAAGCTGCCCTTAACAAAGGCTGAAAATGCCATTTATGAAGGTTTATGTGCTGAGGATAATGAGTAGCCACTTCACCTTAACTCTGAATGTCGCTAGTATTATTCATTATAAATTGTCTTTAGGACATTTGGAGAGTCTTTCCATCCCAGAACAACACACAGGGAGAGGAGAGAGGGATTCTTCCATTTGGCAAACTGGGACGCTTGCACAGACAAATTGATCTGAATAAAACAACGTGGCAAACTGGGACGCTTGCACAGACAAATTGATCTGAATAAAACAACAAAGCACCAATAATCCGAATGTGCAGCAGACCAATCCAATTAAAACAATCCAGGCAGGAAGCAAAAGAGCAACGTGCAGGAAATAATCTTCATGCTGCCTAAGAGAAGGATCTTTTTCTTTCAGGGCTCAGTTTGTTTTGAAGATGTCGCTGTTCGTTTCACGGCTGAGGAGTGGGCGTTGCTGGATCCTGTCCAGAGAGCTCTGCATAAGGAAGTCATGGAGGAGACTTGTAGGACCATGATCTCTCTGGGTAAAGTTCCCTCTTGGGTCATAATCTCTGTTCTGGAATTCAATAGATATTTCTCTGGGACAATCCTCCCATATTTGGATGGATCCCAACGTTGCCACCTAGAGCAACTGGGATTCTCACACCCCACAGCTCACCTTGAATGGAGGGGACTGTTTTGTCTGTGAATATTGTCCCTCCCCTTCTGCCTTTTTCCACAGGGATCAGGGTGTGGATAGGCTTTCTGAGTGTCTAGGGAAGTGGACGTCGCTTAATCTTTTGAAATCACCAATAGTTAGTTTAGAGCTTTTTGATCTATTTCCCAAACCCATTTAGAATTCTGTCATTACCCAGCAGTTTAATTCTCCCCTGGACGCTAGGTAATTGGTAGACAGAGAATCCAATTCACATTCAAATAGAGTTCTGACCTTGCAGATGGAGTTGGTTCAATGATTGAGCCAAAGAAATTTCACCCCTGAAAAGAACAGGCTTTTTGAATATGAATTTCCCATAAATATAAGAGTGAATGTTAGTCAGCAAAGGCAGTGAATTCTGCAGTAAGACTTCCCATCTAACTCCCTGCAGATCTTCCTTTATCACAAGTGTTCATTAGCATTATTCAAAAACTGGGAACTCCATTTCTTTCTTAGGCTCTGACCTGTTCCTCTCTTTGTTGCAGTTAGTGATGAATTAGAAATTAAGAACAAGGGACAACACAACAAAATCCTCACAGTGGAGAAGCCATATCAAGATTTGGAGTGTGGGGAGAACTTCAGTCAGAGCTCCCATGCCACTTCCCATCACAATGGGGAGAAACCATACCAGTGTGTGGAATGTGAGAAGTGCTTTACTACAAGAATAGACTTTGATCAACATAAGAGAATTCACACTGGGGAGAAACCATATCAGTGCTTGGAGTGTGGGAATAGCTTCAGTCGGAAGATTAGTCTTACTTGCCATCTAAGAATTCATACAGGGGAGAAACCATATCAATGTTTGGAGTGCGGAAAGAGCTTCTCCAGGAAGGACCATCTCACTTCCCATCAAAGATATCATACAGGGGAGAAACCATACCAGTGCTTGGAATGTGAGAAGTTCTTTACTACAGGAAAAGATTTACATCGACACAAGAGAATTCACAGTGGGGAGAAACCATATCAGTGCTTGGAGTGTGGGAATAGCTTCAGTGACATCTCACATCTCAAAGCCCATCAAAGAATTCATACGGGGGAGAAGCCCTATCAATGTCTGGAGTGTGGAAAGAGCTTCAATGGGAAGACTAGTCTTACTTCCCATCAAAGAATTCATACGGGGGAGAAGCCCTATCAATGTTTGGTGTGTGGAAAGAGCTTCACTCGGAATAATAGTCTTACTTCCCATCAAAGAATTCATACAGGGGAGAAGCCATATCAGTGCTTGGAATGCACAAAGTATTTTGCTTCAACAAAAAAGTTATGGCAACATAAGAGAATTCACACTGGGGAGAAACCATTTCAATGCCAAGAGTGTGGAAAGAGATTCACCTTCAAGGAAAATCTCACTTCCCATCAAAAAATTCATACAGGGGAGAAACCATTTCAGTGCTTGGAATGTGGGAAGAGCTTCATTTGGAATAATAGTCTTACTTCCCATCAAAGAATTCATACAGGGGAGAAGCCATATCAGTGCTTGGAATGCACAAAGTGTTTTGCTTCAACAAAAAAGTTATGGCAACATAAGAGAATTCACACTGGGGAGAAACCATTTCAATGCCAAGAGTGCGGAAAGAGATTCACCTTCAAGCAAAACCTCACTTCCCATCAAAGAATTCACACAGGGGAGAAACCATTTCAGTGCTTGGAATGTGGTAGGAGCTTCAGTCAAAAGCGAAGTCTCACTTCCCATCAAATAATTCATACAGGGGAGAAACCATATCAGTGCTTGGAATGTGGGAAGAGCTTTCGTAAGAGGGGTCATCTCACTTCCCATCAAAGAATTCATACAGGTGAGGAACTATATCAGTGCTTGGAATGTGAGAAGTGCTTTACTACAAGAATAGACTTTGATCAACATAAGAGAATTCACACTGGGGAGAAACCATATCAGTGCTTGGAGTGTGGGAATAGCTTCAGTCGGAAGATTAGTCTTACTTGCCATCTAAGAATTCATACAGGGGAGAAACCATATCAATGTTTGGAGTGCGGAAAGAGCTTCTCCAGGAAGGACCATCTCACTTCCCATCAAAGATATCATACAGGGGAGAAACCATACCAGTGCTTGGAATGTGAGAAGTTCTTTACTACAGGAAAAGATTTACATCGACACAAGAGAATTCACAGTGGGGAGAAACCATATCAGTGCTTGGAGTGTGGGAATAGCTTCAGTGACATCTCACATCTCAAAGCCCATCAAAGAATTCATACGGGGGAGAAGCCCTATCAATGTCTGGAGTGTGGAAAGAGCTTCAATGGGAAGACTAGTCTTACTTCCCATCAAAGAATTCATACGGGGGAGAAGCCCTATCAATGTTTGGTGTGTGGAAAGAGCTTCACTCGGAATAATAGTCTTACTTCCCATCAAAGAATTCATACAGGGGAGAAGCCATATCAGTGCTTGGAATGCACAAAGTATTTTGCTTCAACAAAAAAGTTATGGCAACATAAGAGAATTCACACTGGGGAGAAACCATTTCAATGCCAAGAGTGTGGAAAGAGATTCACCTTCAAGGAAAATCTCACTTCCCATCAAAAAATTCATACAGGGGAGAAACCATTTCAGTGCTTGGAATGTGGGAAGAGCTTCATTTGGAATAATAGTCTTACTTCCCATCAAAGAATTCATACAGGGGAGAAGCCATATCAGTGCTTGGAATGCACAAAGTGTTTTGCTTCAACAAAAAAGTTATGGCAACATAAGAGAATTCACACTGGGGAGAAACCATTTCAATGCCAAGAGTGCGGAAAGAGATTCACCTTCAAGCAAAACCTCACTTCCCATCAAAGAATTCACACAGGGGAGAAACCATTTCAGTGCTTGGAATGTGGTAGGAGCTTCAGTCAAAAGCGAAGTCTCACTTCCCATCAAATAATTCATACAGGGGAGAAACCATATCAGTGCTTGGAATGTGGGAAGAGCTTTCGTAAGAGGGGTCATCTCACTTCCCATCAAAGAATTCATACAGGTGAGGAACTATATCAGTGCTTGGAATGTGAGAAGTGCTTTACTACAGGAAGAGACTTCTGTCGACATCAGAAGATTCACAGCGGGGAGAAACCGTATCAGTGCTTGGAATGTGGAAAGAACTTCTCTAGGAAGGATAGTGTCACTTTCCATCGAAGAATTCATACAGGGGAAAAACCTTATCAGTGTGTGGAATGTGGAAGGAGCTTCAGTAGAAAGGACCACCTCACTTGCCATCAAAGAATTCACACAGAAACCATTCCAATGCCAAGAGTGCGGAAAGAGATTCACCTTGAAGCAAACTCTCGTTTCCCACTAAAGAATTCCAGTGACTGAGAAACCTGAATAGTGCTTGGAATGTGGAAAGAGCTGGAAGGAAATCTCACTTCCCATGAAAAACTCAGCGGGGAAAATCCTGGAGTTATAGAATAGTAGCTTTGGGAGGAATCTTGAGGGTCATGTAGTCTAACCAATGCAATGCATCTTCTTGATGTTTAGTCAGAATCTTCTTTCTTGTTATGTTCTTGTGGGGTCACATGGTTCTTCACCTCCTTTTCAATCATGAGAATTAAACTTTATCATTTTAAGCGTCTTTGTGGGAGATGGAAATATTGGTGTGTTTCACTTTTGTTTTTATTATGTAATTGGTGTTTTTATTTTGAATGTTAATGCTGGGTACTGCCCTGATATCTTCAAATGAAGGCAGTATATGAATTTTAATAAATGAAAAATAAGGTCATAAATCATAAAGGAAAATATAAAAATACTCTGGGGTGGCAGCTGGAATGAAGGGGCTGTTTGGTGAAAGACCCAGTCAAGACACAGCTCACAGCTCTGCCCCTTGAGTGCTCTGGGAAGGGCCACCATAGCTCAGGAGCAGGACACCTGCTTGGCATGCAGAAGGGCCCAGGCTCAGTCTCCCTTGTGAGCATCTCAAGGTCAGGCTGGAGGGTCATGGCTGCCAGTCAGGGCTGGGAACCTGGAGCAGCTGGAGGGACCCTAGGATCTGTCCTGGCAGGAGGCACCAACTTCTTCCTGTCCCCCTTCCGAGGAGGCAGCAGCACCCGGGGGTCTTCTGGGGAGCAGGGGCATTCACCCTGCTGGGGGTGGGCATGCAGAGGGGGCCCCTGTCGCCTGGGGACCATGACCCCATTAAAGCCTGTGGAGGCCCCCTGGCCATTGAAATCTCTGGGTCCCCTCGCAAATGATCTCCGAATCCCTTTCTGATTTTACCAAGCAGCAATTGCAATAAACCCAATCAATATTCTGTTGATCCGTTGTCGTGGGACCCCTAAGAGGCACAGGGCCCAGAGTCTGGTGCCAGCTCTGCCTGCTTGGCCCTCCTGCCCTGCTGGGGCGACTCCTCAGGAGAGGGCAGGGCTGAAGGCAGCATCCTCTGGGCTGGGAGAGGAGTTGGAGCCCCTGGTGTCTCCCAGCCCCACCCTCTTCGCCCCCATCTCCTGGGTCTCCCGGTTCTTGTCCCCCATTTCCTGGGTGGGGGAGGCCGACGGGATGACCCTGGGGGTCCCCCAACCCCCCCCCCCCGATTCCCCATTGGGGTTTCCCCCTTCCAGCTGCCCCTCCTGCTGCTGTTTCCAAGGGAGGGAGCAGCTCAGCTCGCCAGCCAAGAGGGGCCCCCAAATCCTCCCTGGCGGGGATGGCGAGCCTCCTGCTTTGCAGAGGGAGAGAAGGGGTGCACGGCAGGCCAAGGGTTAAGAGGAGCGGAGCTGCCTTCCTAGAGCAGACAGGAAAAGAAGGGGAAGCAGGCTGGTCCTCCCGAGCCCAAGCCCCTCCTTCCGCAGTGCCTTCCTTGCTCGAGAGGAAGGGATCTGCCCGCTCTCTTCTGGGATCTGGTGAGCCTCCTCTCCCTTCCCCAGAGGGTGAATTGGGGAGAAGGGGAGGGTGCATTGGGGGTCTTCCAAATCCATGCAGCGTGGGACCCCCAAGTGAGGGAGCAGAGGGTCCTGGCCCCTTCTTTTCTGCAAACCAGAGCGGGAGGCGAGTTCGCCGCAGGTATGAAACTGTGTTCCTTATTGTGCCAACTCCCTGGGGCACACACAAAATTCTGCATGAAGGAGCCAGACAAGGTGAGGTACAGGTGGGTAAAGGACCCCTGGACAGTTAAGTCCAGTCGAATTCAGCTTTGAGGTGTGGCTCTCATCGCTGATTTCAGCCTGAGTGAGCCGGCATTTGACCAGGCAGGATTCAGAGTCAAGTGGCCAGCAGGACTAGACCGCTTCTGGCGCCACAGGACACCGTGATGAGTGCCAGAGCGCATGGAAACGCCATTTGAGCAATTGGAGCTCAGCCTGTCACGCAGATTCGAACCTCCGACCTTACATTCGGCAAGCTCAAGAGGCTCTGTGGTTTAGACTACAGCACCACCCCATCCACAACAGCCCAATACACGCCCAAATCAGAGAGCACTCAGCAAAAGACACTTTCATAGAATCACAGAATTGTAGAGTGGGAAGGGACCCTGGCAGTCATCTAGTCGACCTCCCTGCATTACAGGAATCACCACTAAAGCATCCATGACGCTTTAAAAATCTCCATGGAAGGAGAGTCCACCAGCCTTCACAGGGAGGCTGTTCCATTCTTGAACACCCCTTACCCTCAGATACTTAAGACAGAAGCTCCTTGAAGCCACAAGTCAATTCCCCTCCTCTCAGGTTCCTCTTTCCCCATCTCAACCATTCCTCATATGGCTTGGCTTCCAGACCCTTGATCATCTTGGCTACATTCCTCTGCACAGGTTCCAGCTTGTCAACATCCTTTCCTTATGTGGCTAAAGTATTCCATGTGTGGTCTGACCAAGCAGTATAGAATGCTGCTATTACTTCCCTTGATCTGGACACTAGACTGGCTTCCCACTTACCTTTGTCTCTTGCAGGAGATATAAGATTGCTGGGAAGACCTCCTCATCCATCTTTTCTTGGTGGTGGAGCAGTGACTGTGGAACCAGCTCAGGTAGGGGAAAGTGGTCTTGTGGGGAAAGAGGCGAAGGGGTGGGGCAGCGAGGGGTCCTCTGGACTCCCAGGAATCTCTCGCCTCTTGGCTTCTGTCAAAACTGCCCCTTTAAGTTGTTTTTAGGGCTTTGGGTGGGTCCTCCACCTATACAGAACAATGCACAGCACAAAACACAAAATAAAATAATTCCTTTAAGACGTTAAAAGAAGCATCCATACTTAGAATGTATGGGAAACAAAACAATCCCATTAAAACAGCACAGCAGGAACAGGCAGGAAACAGCAAAACAATTTGTGGTAATATAATCTTTATACTGGCTAAGAGGAGGACCTTTCTCTCTCTCTTTTAAAGAGTTCACTGTCCTTTGAAGACGTCGCTGTTCCTTTCCCGGGTGAAGAGTGGGTGTGGCTGGATCCTGACCAGAGAGCTCTGCATACGGAAGTCATAAAGGAGAATTGTGGGATCATGGCCGCTCTTGGTAAGGCTCCCTGTTGGATCTTAGTATCTTTGAAATTCCGTACTAATCTGTCTATGTGAGAAACATCCCAGATTTTGATAGGGCTGAACAGCGCCACCTACAGCATCTAGGATTCTCACACCCCACAGCTCACCTTGAATGGAGGGTTATCCAGCTGTATTGCAAGACAATACCCATTCTCATTCTGCTAGGTGGTGTTTTCAAGTTCGTTCATTTTCCTTTGCATGCAAAAACTCCAATTCTTATTCTCACTCGCTATCAGGAAAATTGTTCCTCTGGTCCAGTACAATGAGTGTCCCTTATTAGAATAATAATCTATAATTCTTTATTTATTATATGTTCATTAATTTGTACCCTATCCCATCTCCTGTTGGGCATGATGTCCCACCTTTATTTAGGAAGAAAAGACCTTCCAATTACTTTCCTCTCGCCCCAGATGAGTCACCAGCTACTTGGTGGTTTCCCCCCTGAGTTTACTTCAGCTTGAATGAAAGATCCTTTTTCTCCCAGCTCTCTCTCTGCCATCACAGAATGTTTCTTACTGTTTCAGTCCATGGCTCCTCCATTCCTCTGCTCCAGAATAATAGTGAAGATACAGCCTTGTTAGAGGGCTTTGTGTTTTTCTTTTCTTTTTCTTCTTCATCATCTTCTGTTTATCCAATTTACTTTCTTTTCCTACTTATCCACTCTGTTTTATTTTTATTTAGCTTGACTTTCATTGTATTCTATGCTGAACTCCCCTGAAAATAAAGCATGTGAGGTTCATCTCCAAATCTTCAAAGGCAGAGTGTGATACTGGTGTCTTTGCCCTGGCTATCATAAATCATCACATAAGAATCTCTGCAGGCGGAGCGGCAACAGCCAAGAACTAGCCAGCCTCCCCCACCTTGGAAGTCACCGCTTCTGTCCCTTTTCCTTCACCAAAGAGATGACTGACATTAGAAATGGAGCAAATTCCATGATTGGACCAAACAAAATCCATTCAAGAAAAGAGCCAGGCTTTTGGAATCTCAGTTTCCCATATCCCTGAATGCCAGTAAACAAAGCCAGTGAACCCTGAAGTAAGATCTCATCTATCTCCTTTCTGTTCTTCCTCTCTCACAAGCGTTAAGGACCACTGTTCAATAATTTGGGGGGGCTCCATTTCTTGCTGAGCCTCTATTCATCTCTCTCTTTGTTGCAGGGGGTGATGAACTGGAAATGGAGGACAAGGGAGACCATGACGAAATCCACACAGAGGAGAAACCATATAAAAATTTGGAGTGTGCAAAGAGCTTCAGTCAAAGCTCCCATTCAACTTCCCATCAGAAGAATCCCATTGGGAAGAAACCTTATCAGTGCTTGGAGTGTGGAAAGAGCTTTGGTTGGAGGGCTCATCTCACTGTCCATGAAAGAATCCACACAGGAGAGAAACCATATCAGTGCGTGGAATGTGGCAAGAGCTTCAATCAGCAGGCCAATCTCACTACCCATCGGAGAATTCATACAGGGGAGAAACCTTACCAGTGCTTGGAATGTGGAAAGAGCTTCAAGGAAAGGGCCAAGCTCACTTCCCATCAAATAATTCACACAGGGGAGAATCCTTATCATTGCTTGGAATGTGGAAAGAGCTTCAACTGGAAATATAATCTCATTTCCCATCAAAGAACCCATACAGGGGAGAAACCGTTTCAGTGCTTGGAGTGTGGAATGAGATTCAGTCACAAGGGAAGTCTCACTTCCCATGAAAGAACTCATAGCTGGGAGAGTCCACATAAATGCTTGGAATGTGGAAGGACTTTTAGTCAGGACTCCCATCTCATTTCCCATCAAATAATCCATACTATGGAGAGACCATATAAATGCTTGGAATGTGGAGAGTGTTTTAGTCAGGAGTCCTTTCTCACTTCCCATCAAAGAACTCACAGCAGAGAGAATCACAGTCTCCCAGAATCATTGGATTGTTGCATTGGGTTGGATGGTGAGAGTCATCTTCTCCAACCCCCTGTAACGCAGGATATTCAACAAAAGAATTCATGACAGATGGCCACCCAACCTTTGCTTAAAAACCTTCCAATTCAGAAGTGTCCCACACCACTTGAAGTACTTTCTTCCACAATCAAACACTTCTTACTGCTAGAAGGTTCTTCCTGATGTTTAGTCAGAATCTCCTTCCTTCCATCTTAAATCCATTGGTTTGGGTCCTCCTTCCACCAGAGTAGGAGAAACCAAGTTTTCTCCATCTTCCATGGCACAGCCCTTCGCATATTGAAAGATGTGAAGCAGTGCCTGGTGAGCATCATGGCTAAGTAGGGACTTGAACCCAGGACTGCCAAGTCATATTCTGACACTCTAACTACTATACCACACTAGCTCTGTCATGAGACTCTTGGAAAGTGTGCATGCAAGTGCGTCTCTTAAGTTTAGGCACAGTGTTCTGGTGCTTGTATTTAAAGTTGTGTACACATTGGATCAAAATAATAATAGTGCATTTAAATTACTGTTAGCTAAGGAGGCAGATCCGAATCCCTGTGACGGGGTGAGCTCCTGTTGCTCGGTCCCTGATCCTGCCCACCTAGCAGTTTGAAAGCACGTCAAAGTGCAAGTAGATAAATAGGTACCGCTCTGGCGGGAAGGTAAACGGCGTTTCCGTGCGCTGCTGTGGTTCGCCAGAAGCGGCTTAGTCCTGCTGGCCACATGACCCGGAAGCTGTACGCCGGCTCCCTTGGCCAATAAAGCGAGATGAGCGCCGCAACCCCAGAGTTGGCCACGACTGGACCTAATGGGCAGGGGTCCTTTACCTTTAAGGAGGCAGAAAGGGTGAGTTTGGGGTGCTGCAGCTGAGAAATGAGAAGCACGCTTGTGTAACAACAACATCAAAACCAGAGCTTTGGTTAATTAAACCTATGTCCTTTCTAATTAAATCTATGTCCTTTCAAGTGTGTTTGTGGGAAGGGGTTATTCTTTCTTTTATTATGTATTTTGTGTTTTTATTTTGCATCTTTATGTTGTGAAACACACTTGAGATCTTTGGATGAAAGACGCCATACAAATGTAAATAAATAAATAAATAAATAAATAAATAGCAAAGTAGTAATAAGCAATAAATAAACCATTAAAATACACAACCACACTGAAGAATAGCCACATAAATCATGAGAAGATCTAAAATAAAGAAAGAAAAACCTGTACCAACAACAAACCTGCTAAGCCCAGGTGTTTGTTCAGCGGCTCCAGCTTTTGTAGCTGGAGTCAGTCTGGACTTTCCTAGGCCACATGGGAAAAGGCCTGCAAGGAAGGAGAAGGTCTTAGAGGACTCACAGCCAAGATGGTCTCTGTCCTCTTCCGCAGTCTCAGCTTTTGTAGCTGGAGTCCATCTATTCATCACCTTGGATCTGGCCCCCTCAGGCCGGTGGAGAAAGCCTGCAAGGAAACAGTTGGAGGTTGAACTCACTAGTAGAGGAATAGCCTTGTACAGTAGTAGCCATTGTTACAGTAGTAATAAAGTAACAAAAGAAAGGAAAAAAACCCCGGAAGATTTGAAACCATACACTTATTAGTGTATTTTTGGTCTTTGTTGGAAGCCGCCCAGAGTGGCTGGGGAAACCCAGCCAGATGTGTGGGGTACAAATAATAAATTATTATTATTATTATTATTATTATTATTATTCAAAAAGTAAAAACCAGGACACACCGAAAGCTATTGAGCATTTTTTAGGAAGACCCGAACATTGCTGTGCTTTTTTTAGGGAAACCCCCCCCCCCCATTTTATGACAATGCCAAGATCCTGGAAAATCTGGACTTATGGTAGCCCTAACCTATCTACACCAAGTTATCATGAAATTAGTGTTTATTTTTAATAAATCAGTTGTACTCCACCTCACACCTCATTCTTCGCTACATTGGGGGTTAAGTGTTCAGGTCGGTGGCAGTGGGAATAAGGGGGGGGGGGTGTTTGCTGAAAGGCCCAGCTGTGCCCCTTGAATGAAGGTGGAGCAGGATGGGGTGGGCGCAACATGGGGAGTTAAACAACCTCTCCATGGTACATTCTGAAGCGTTTTTCAAAGTGCTCCATAAAAATAAACATAACATTCCTATAAGGTAGACCAGTAGCATAGGCACACCTTTCCTTAAACTTCAGTTGCTAAAATGAGCTGTTACACTTCAGGTAAACAGATGTTCCTGTTTCTAGACAGGGTGGGAAAATGCTCATTTCGGTTTCTGTTACTTTTCTCTCACTCCTTTCCTTAGTTATGGAGGTGTGGCAGCTCAATCCTTTTGACCCAGACCAGGTTCCTTTTCCTCAGTCTCCCTCTCTCTCAGCAATGCCCCTCCTGAGGCGTTTTATTTTGGGCGCCAGACCCAGGGGATCCCTCGGCCCTCTTCTTTCCCCCCCCGACTCAGCCCCTCTTCCCCTCTCCTTCTTCTGGCCCCCGAGATTCTCCTCAGGCCAGAGCCACTTCTCCCTCAGACTCAGCCTCTCCTCCTCCTCCCTTCCTCCCATCTCAGCTCCAGCCTCAAAACTCCCTCAGAAAAGGCGCCTCTCATCTTCCCGCCAAAAGGGCTGGCTCCGCCCCCGCCTCTGGCTGGCAGTCTCGGGAGCCAATCAGAGAGAGAAGTTCCAGCCCCCTGGTGGCGTTTCTGAGGGACTGCAGCTCCAGACTCGGCCCGGCCTCAGCTGCCCGCTCCTCTCTCTCTCACACACTGCTTAATATTGCTGCTTTCTGGAACTGCCTTGAAAGTGGGGCTGCTCTGAGGGGGCGCTGAGCTCTCACTGCTGGGGCAGAAGGAAGGGGCAGGCAAAGAGAAGAAGAGAGAAAAGAACCCGCGGAGGAAATGGCCTATAAAATGCTCTTTTCGTGTACAAACTCCCTTATCCTTTAATAGAACTTGTTTTCTGATTATCCCCCCTCCCCCCATAAAAGGAGTGAGGAGGGGAGGGAGAGGGGCCGCAGCTGGGTGAGCTCGGCGGGCCAAGGGTTAAGAGGAACTGAGCTGGATTCCTAGAGAGGACCAGAAATGAAGGTGTCCAAGCCCCGCCCTCCCCAGCCCCTTCCTGTCAAGAGGCAGCTGTTGTCTCCTCGGAGGCGCCTCCTGCAGCGAGTGAGTCTCTCTCTCTCTTCTTGCCTGGGGTGTTTGGGGGGAAGGGGAGGGGGAAGGGGGACCCCCCCAAATCAGGGAGCAGAGGGTCTTCTCTGCAAAGGATCCGGGGGGGGGGGTTTGAATTGAATTTCAGAATTCTAGGGTGGGGAGGGAACCACGAGAGTCACCTAGGCCAAACATGAGCAATGCAGGAATCGCCACTCAAATGCTGGTCAGGATACGGATGAGCGAGACCCATGGCTGCCTTTTGGAGTTCATGGGGGGAAAGGTGGATAGAAATGCCGTGAATAAAGGGAGGGAAGCCAGCCCGTAATTTGGTCCCTGCTTTCCATCGCTTTCCGAGTCATCTTCAAGCGCAGCTTCGCATGGAGGGCATTGCAAATATCCCACCAGAAGCAGAGCATGGAGTCCCCTGGCCACAAAGGGACTCATCCAGAAGTACCCCACGCAGATGTGGGGGTTGCGCTGTGTCACATTATTAAGGACACAGCCACCCTCCTGAATTCCCAGGGCAAATTCCCAGATTAAAACACAACATTGAAAAGAGTTTAAAACAACTTACAATCACAGAAAGAAGGTAGGTCCTACTTTACCTGCTTTTGAGTTCTGTCCTTTGACCTCACCCACTTGGCCCTCAGGGTGTTTCCCTGATGAAGTTCTGGCCCTCAGAACAAGGGAAAAAGGACCCCATCTCAGTAGTTTGTCTTGAGGAGGTGGGAACTCCTTGCTATAGCCTGGTTTCCACGTTACACTTGGTACGAATGACTCACTTGTCAATCGCCGTTCTGACTTTATTCCTTGACTGCAAACACTGACAGGCAGGATCAACCAGGCTGATTCATTTCACAGAAATCCCTTCACTTGCCGGCACATCTGGGATGGTCATTTTCCTTCTAGGAGGGCAAGAGCATTACTTCTCCTTTCTCTTCTTAAGCAAAGCTCAAAGTCCGGCCAGTGCTGCAGTCCAGCCTTGGTTCCTAGCAAGACTCATCCTCGCTTGCTCAGGGAACATTTTTCTCCTCTTTTTCGTGTTGTGATTTTATAACAGAACAATTTTTTTTTGGTTGGATTTTCTAGCGCCTCTAATTTGGACGAACAGAACTTGACAGAGGACCAAGGGGATCTTTCCTGTCTCTTGGAGGCTTCCTGAGAGCGAAGATGGATGAGCAAGACTCAGCTGGCCCTGAAGCAGGAAGAGGCCCGGTCATGGAAACGGGAAGCAGTGCAGGATTCTGGGAAGGCTCTGGGCAGAAGATCCTGGGAGAGGAGGACCCCCTTCGCTCAGAGGCGCAGAGCCAGCAGTTCAGCTGGTTCTGTTACCAGGAGGCTGAAGGACCCCGAGAAGTTTGCAGCCAACTCTACCACCTTTGCCACCAGTGGCTGAAGCCAGAAAGGCACACGAAAGCTGAGATGCTGGACCTGGTGATCTTGGAGCAGTTCCTGGCTGTCCTTCCAGCAGAGATGGAGAGCTGGGTGAGGGAATGCGGAGCAGAGACCAGTTCCCAGGCAGTGGCCCTGGCCGAAGGTTTCCTCCTGAGTCAGGCGGAGGAGAGGAAGCAGGCGGAGAAGCAGGTGAGAGAGACTTTCCTCTGGATGCTCCCAAGGGGCTCCAAATATGAGGGAGCGGGTCCCTAAATCTCATCCTTTTTCGGAAACATCCAGGGAAGGATATCAGATGCTGCTAAAGTTTTGCCTCTGCCATTCCTATTCTGATTCTTTTCCCCGTCTCTGTTTTGAATCCTTGTTGCTGTTTCAGGGAAAGGATCCATTTGCTGAATTGTGTCCTGATTCCTCTGAAGTAGAGAAGTCTCTGTTGGACACCAGAGATAAGCCACTGGGTAAGAAGGAAGGAGTATTTTTTCAGTTTGGTCCCATTCTGTTGGTGTTGAAAGTAATCTAGTGGTTCTTTTGATCTTTTTGGGGAAGACACTTGAGGCCCTGAGCCCAGAGGAGCCTGATAAATAATTTTGCACAATTAAATCTGAAATAGGTACAGGGGAGTATTTCTTAATCTGTAGTCAGAGATGCACTGCTTCAGCTCTGAGAGAAGCATCCTGCACTCCTGTCTCCCCACTTCCCTTTGTCTCTCGCAGGTGAAAGAAGGATGCTGGCAAGACCTCCTCCTCCATCTCTTCATCCTGGTGGAGGGGAAGCAGCGGCTGAGGAACCGGATCAGGTGCGGGGAAGGAGCCTTGCGGGGAAAGAGGCGGGGGGGGGGAGAGACAGGGCGTTTCTGAGACAGAACAAGTTTCTCTGCACCTCTTTGCTTCTGTCACAGCAGCTCTTCAGAAAATGCCATCCCATAATGTTTATCTGCTGAGAATAAGGAACAGTCACTTCACCTTAGAATGACACTAGTGTTATTTCTCAGTCCTTGCAGTTTCATTTTTTATATTTATCACTGGGCACTAAAATCGGCTTCTCAGCAGCTAGCAAGCCATCTAATACGGTGGTGCCGACCCACTGCTTAAAGGCCTGATTGCCTCTGTTCTGAATGCAGGGCAGCAGGGAACCAAGGACCTGAGGCAAGTCAGGACCCTTGGGAACAACAACAACAATGCGAGGGATAACGCATCGAAGAACTCGGACTTATCCGATGTTTTGCATTGGATCCGCTCCACCCCTAGGCTGAAGTCAGCGGACGAGTGAGGGGAGCCCAGCTGTGAACTTGGGTGGCCAGACAGAACATGACTCCCTCCCTCCAGCAAGCGGGGGGATGGATCTCAACGCCCACGGGTTGACGCAGAAATCATTTTTGAGGCCTCAAAATTCAAAGTTCATCATGCACAATTGGCCAAATGCTTGCTCTGACCTTGAGGGACTCTAATAACATACACTTCAAGCAGCGTGACTGTGCCCTGGTTTTACAATGGGACCCAAGTTGTGATGGATGTGTCTCTATTTAGCTCCTTACGGGAGCTCTATCTGTAGGGCTATGTAGGCTCTTAGCCACGAGATTAAGCGAGAACAGAAATATAGCAATTATAACTGGTCATTTACCGTTTTTACCATTATAAGAGAACAAATGAGATGTTCCCGGTAAGTTCTGACACCTCCTTTTCTGAAAAATAGCACTGCCGACACACATGGTGGGTGTGTCCAGAAATACATGAGTTCTGGCAAAAGGTTTTTGCAAAGATTTCTTTGATCACAAGACAGACAGAACCTGTGACCCCAGGACTGGCTTTGCTTAACCTGTACAGTCAGAAAACAAAGAATTTATAACTCATCTGGTAACCACGGCAAGAATGACCATTGCCTGAACATGGAATACACTGCAAATATGGACCTTTTTATTTCCTCTTAGGGTCTAGTGTGCTTTGAAGATGTCACTGTTTGTTTCACGGAGGAGGAGTGGGTGTTGCTGGATCCTGACCAGAGAGCTCTGCATAAGGAGGTTACAGAGGAGAATCGTGGTATCCTGGCCTCTCTCAGTAAGGCTCCTAGTTGGATCACGAGATCTGTTCTGAAATTCCAAACATATATCTCTATTGTGAGGGAGCTCAGTAGCGCTGCCTTCAGCAGCTGGGCTTCCAACAAGTCACCTTGAATGGAGGACTGTTTGGTCTGGGAATGTACTTCCTCCAATTACGCCTTTCTAAACAGAGATCTTAATTGTCAGGGGTCCCTTTACCTTAAACAGAGATCAGGCTGGTCTGAACTGCCCAAACCTTTTAAAAGGAGGCTTCATTCTTATAAAAGGTAAAGGACCCCTGACCCTTAAGTCCAGTCGCGGATGACTCTGGGGTTGCAGTGCTCATCTTGCTTTACTGGCCAAGGGAGCTGGTGTTTGTCCGCAGACAGCTTCCGGGTCATGTGGCCAGCATGACTAAGCCGCTTCTGGCGAAACCAGAGCAGCGCACGGAAATGCCATTTACCTTCCCGCCAGAGCAGTACCTATTTATCTACTTGCACTTTGACGTGCTTTCGAACTGCTAGGTTGGCAGGAGCTGGGACTGAGCAACTGCAGCTCACCCTGTTGCGGGGATTCGAACCGCTGACCTTCAGATCGGCAAGCCCTGGGCTCAGTGGTTTAGACCACAGCACCACCCCCATCCCTTCATTCATATATATATATATATATATATATATATATATATATTCATTTTTACATTCTACAGTGTTTCAACAACATTTAAATCTAAACAAATTCAGCCTACATTTTCTGCCACTTCCCTCCCACCCCCAACTCTGGGGTTCCTTATTTGATATTCTATTCGTACTGCATAATCAATTCAAATCTATTTGCAAATGTATCCTTATACTTCCTTTAACTTATTTCTAATTGCTCATATTTATGTCAATCCTGCTAACGTTTTCAATTGATCTTTATATATTCAGCAAAATTTACCCATTCTGTTAAAAATAAGTATCTCACGTTGATCTCTTATTCTTCTGGCAAGTTTCGCAATCTCACCATGTTACGTCAGTTTTACTTGCCAGTCGTCTTTTGTTGGTACTGCTTTTTCTTTCCATCTTTGGGTGTATACCATTCAGGCAGCTGTGGTAGCATACATAAACAGGTTTTTTCCTGATATTTGGGTACTGTAATGAGTATGGGTTGCTCGTGCGTAAGTTGCCGCCTCTCCTGGCTTTGTTGCAATGTTAAACCTTTCTGTCTGGACAGCCCCTCACTTCGTGGCTGCCTCAGTCGCTAGCAGAATCCGTCAGTGGGCGTTTCTTAAACCTTTTCCAACATAAAAGTTGTTTGACACCCAGTCTCCTCCTACTCTCTCTGCGCGGAAGTCTTCTGCGCAGGGAGGGCGTGGGTAGCGGAGGACCCATGCTCTCCCCGCTGGTGTCCGGTGAAGAGTCCTGGAGCCCTCTCGCCGATTCCCCCATCTGCCCCCCTTTATCCCTGGTGTTGCGCTGATTTGCTTCCCCATCTGCTGAGCTGCCTCTCTCCCTGCTGGGCCCTTCTCCAGCATCATTTGAGAGCCTTCCCTCCGCCTCTAGCTCCGAGGTCAGTTCCCTGACATCCACCTCCCCCCCAGGACCCCCTCCACCCCCGGCCCAACCTGTTGACCCAACTTCGTCCCTTTCTTCGGCCGACGATGCGGGGAACCCCCGGAAGGAGCTGTCGCCATCCTCTGAGGATTCAAAACCCGCTTCCCACCCGCTCTGATCTCTTCCCGCGGGGTGGGCCTCCCAGTCTGATTCTTCTTCTTCTTCCTCCGAAGCCTCTTCTCCCTCCCCTTCGGAGGCAGAAAAACCCACAAAATCCTCTTCATCGTCTGTGGTTCCAAATTGCTCCTCCCAGAATCTCGCTAGTGGTTTGGGTTTGTCCGGGAACAGGCGGTGGAATTCCTCCACCAGATACCCGTCAGTGATTGCTTCCGCGGGAACCCACGTGTTTTCCGACCCGGGTTCTCCCTCCCAAGCCACCAAGTACTCCACCTGGTGCCCTCGCCACCTTGAATCAAGTATTTCCGTGGCCAAATTGCGGTGCTCCCTCTCTTCTACCTGCGGGTGTGTGGTGACTTCTCCCTCTCGCCCCGGGAACCCCCGTCCTTCCCTGTACGGTGAGAGTAGGGACCTATGGAACACCAGGTGTATCTTCATGCTGTCAGGCAATTTGAGCTTGAATGCCACGGGGTTCACCTGCTACCTCAAACGGTCCCAGCCGCCTGGGCTGCAACTTCTTGCACCCCCCCTTAAAAGGTAACCCTTGGGTTGACAACCACACCCGATCTCCCACCCGTATGGTCTCCCCTTCCCTACGGCGCTTGTCTGCCTGCCTCTTGTAAATTTCCTTGGCCCGCTCCAAGTTCATCTTAAGTTGCTGGTGCAGGGTTTCCATTTCTTCCACAAACCGCTCTGCCGCCGGTACGCTCCAACCTTCCTCCCCACTCCCCGGGAAGGCCCTGGGGTGACACCCATAATTGGCCATGAACGGGCTCATTCCCGTGGACACATGTTCAGCGTTATTGTACGCAAATTCAGCCAGCGCTAGTTTCTCTACTAGTTTCTCTACCCAATCGTTCTGCCTCTCGCTGACGTAGCAGCGTAGGTATTGCTGGAGTATACTGTTCGCTCTTTCTGCTTGCCCGTTGGTTTCCGGGTGTCTCGCCGTCGAGAAGCCCACTTCGACCTGCAGCAAGCTCATGAGCTTCCTCCAGAAACGGGAAGTAAATTGTTTCCCGCGGTCGGAGATAACCCTCGAAGGAGCTCCATGCAACCTGAAGATGTGATCTACAAACAACCTGGCTGTTTCCTCTGCCGTGACCGCATGTGAGCAAGCTATAAAATGGCACATTTTTGTTAGTAGATCGACCACTACCATGACCGCTGTCTTCCCCCGGGACCTGGGCAAATCGGTCATAAAATCAATGGACACCACCTCCCACGGTTTCCCCGGCGTGGGTAAGGGTTCCAGTAATCCTGCGGGGGCAGCCCGCTCCCCCTTTGCCCTTTGGCAGCGGTCGCACCTCCGTACATATTCCCGTACATCCTCCCTCACCCTGGGCCACCAGAACTGCCTGGTGACGAGCATCATGGTTTTGTGCTGTCCAAAGTGCCCAGCTGTGGGGTTGTCGTGGAGTTGTTTGAGTACCTTCCCCCGTAGGGCCTCCCCCGGTACATACAGTGCCCCCTTATAGTACAGCACCCCTTCCTTCTCCTCAAACCCTCCTTGGGTTTCTCTACCGTCTCTGAGTTCCCGGATTTTAGTTTGTGCGAACACGTCGTTTCTAGTAAGTCCAGCCAGTTCTCGTTGCCCCACCAAGGTTCCCCCACACACCCATCGGTCCTCGGGGATCACGTATCGTATCTCTGGCGGCCCCTCTCCTTCCAAGTACTCCGGCTTCCGGGAGAGAGCATCTGCTCTTACGTTTTCCTCTCCCGGCACGTATCGGATCTCGAAGGAAAACTTGGAGAACTCCTGTGCCCATCGAATCTGTCTCTGGTTGAGCACTCGTGCGGTCCTCCAGTATTCCAAGTTCTTGTGATCTGTACAAACCTGGATCTTGTGCTGCGCCCCTATTAGTAGATGTTGCCATCGACGAAACGCCGCATAGATCACAAGCAGTTCGCGGTCATACACAGTATAGTTTTGCTCCGACGTGTTCAGTTTTCTCGAGAAAAAGGCACACGGTTTCCATTCCTGCTTGCTCCTCCTTGGCTGCAAAAGAACCGCCCCAATGGCTCTGTCGGACGCGTTGGTCTCTAGCCTCATGGGTTTCTCCAGATCCATGTGCAGGAGCTGCTCTTCCGATGCGAACACCTTTTTCAGTTTTTCAAAGGATTGCTGGGCCTCCTCTGTCCAGACGAACTTCCTTTTGCTACTGAGACAATCTGTGATGGGTGCTGTCAAGTGGGCGAAGTTCTTGATGAACTTCCTGTAGAAGTTGCTGAACCCTAGGAACCTCGGCACGTCCTTCCGGGTTTTGGGAGCCTTCCACTCCAGCACTGCCTGCGCCTTGCTTGGGTCCATCGCTAAGCCTTTGTCTGACAACTTGTACCCCAGAAACTCGACTTCTCTGGCGTGAAACTGACAATTTTCCAGCTTGACCCACAACTGGTGCTTCTGCAGTCGTTTTAGCACTTCCCTGACGTCTCTGACATGTTGCTCCTCATTGTCCGACTAGATTAAGACGTCGTCCAAGAAGGCTACGCAGTTCTTGTACAGCAGGGACCCCAACACGTGGTGCATGAAAGCTTGAAAACAGGCGGAGCCCGACTGTAATCCAAAAGGCATAACTAGGTACTCAAAGGCCCCCAGGGGTGTGAACATTGTGGTCTTCCATTCGTCCCCCTCCCTCATCCTAATCAAGTTGTATGCTCCCCTGAGATCAAGCTTGGTAAAAATTGTCCCCTGCCTCACCCGTGTTAAAATGTCGTCAATCCTGGGCATTGGGAAGGTCACTGGTTCCGATACCAAATTGATGGCCCTATAGTCCACAACGAGCCTGGGTTGATTAGTGTCCTTTTTGTCCACAAAGAACACCGGACTGCCCCTACCGCTTTTGATTCTCTTATGAAGCCTCTTTTCAGGTTCTTGTCAATAAATTCCCACAACTCCTTCATCTCCCTGTCCGACATGGCATACAGTTTACCCACTGGCAGCTGCGCCCCAGGGAGCAAGTTGATTTGGCAGTCAAATGGTCTATGGGGGGGTAGTCTATCTGCCTCCTTCTCGCTGAAGACCTCCTGCAGGTCAGCATATTGTGGTGGCACCTCCCCTTTCGGCTCCACAGCTATCCCAGCCACCCTGGCCACGGTCATTCTTGGGGTTTCCCCCCCTAGACAGTGTTCCAAGCAGTAAGCGGACCCAAAGGTGACCGTTCTCTGATGCCATGCCACCACTGGATCATGTTGTGCTAGCCAGCTCATCCCTAATATTATTGGGAGCCCTGCCAGTGAGGCTACGTGAAAGGCGATGGTCTCCGTGTGCCTGGAAACCCTCATTCTCATTGGTGGGGTCTGGTGTGTCACTTCCCCTCCCAGAAGCTCCCTGCCATCAATGGTGGTTACTTGCAAGGGGAAATCCAGGGGCAGCAGGTGGAGCTGGTGCTCTAGTGCAAAGTCCTTGCTGAAGAAATTGCAGGAACTGCCTGAATCCAACAGCCCTTTCACCTTGACTGGATGCCCATTCGGGAGTTCTAGCACCACTTCTATGGCTATAGCCGCCCTGGGGGGGTCTGGTTGGGGCACTTCTATTGGTTGCTGGCCTGGCTGCTGTGCCCGCTGAGTGGCAGCCAAGCTTTGGCGTTTCCCTGCTCCTTTACCATCTCCTCCTCACCCCCTGCAGCTCCCACCATCCCTTGCCAGGCCTTTCTTTGCGGGCAGACCCTGGCAAAATGTCCTGGTCGCTGGCAGAGAAAACACTTCTTGGTGGTTTTCCCATCCTTTCCCTCCCTCTTGCGACCTTCACTGGGGTTTGAAATCTCCCCCGCGCGCGCCCCATCTATTTCCATTGGCTCCGCCAGCGGGGAAGGCTGCCTTGGTATTTCAGGAATGCGGTAGTCATGGTAACGTTGCTCTCTCCCTTCCCGCTTCTCCTGGGCCCGCGCTTCCTGCCTTACACCAATCGCAAGCACAGCCTTGGTTAGCTGATCCATCGACTGCGGGCGGGGTGCGCGGGAAAGCTCGTCCTTCACCGTTGGGGACAGCCCCTCCTCGAACAGCATTTGAATGGGTTCAGAGTCCAATTCCCACCCGAGCCGGTGGACTAACATGGCAAAGCGTGACCAGTAGTCTCTAACTGACTGGTTCCCCTGTTTGCAGCCCATCAGTTCCCGCCGAGTCACACTTTGCTGTACATCACTGGAATACATCGCATCCATCGCCTGGAAGTATTTCCTCAGGTCTTTCAAGGCGGCATTCTCCGTTGCCATTAGGGGCCTGATCCATTCTCTGGCCCCATCCTGCAGATGTCCGACAATATAGGCAACCCTCTCCCCATCGTCTGCAAAATCATTCTGTTGCAGTTCCAAAGCGTACTCTATTTCCGTTCGGAACGCACTGTAGTCCTGGGGTTTCCCTTCAAATTTGTGTACCAGTCCCGGTACCTTCCTTGCTACGGGGGTGGGTCTGACCTGAGCATCCTGAGCCCGCCTTTCGTCCAGCCGCGCCGTCAGAAGAGCCACATGCTGTTCCAAATCTCGGTTCCTCTGCACCAGATTTTGCACTCCAGCTGCTCCCTCCATGGCGCCAGCTTCTCCGGTCTTGCTCATGATGCTGCCTGCCTGTCGCTGTGCACGAGCGACATCAGGGACTGACGGATTGCTGTAATGAGTATGGGTTGCTCGTGCGTAAGTTGCCGCCTCTCCTGGCTATGTTGCCTTGTTAAACCTTTCTGTCTGGACAGCCCTTCACTTCGTGGCTGCCTCAGTCGCTAGCAGAATCCGTCAGTGGGCGTTTCTTAAACCTTTTCCAACATAAAAGTTGTTTGACGCCCAGTCTCCTCCTACTCTCCCTGCGCGGACGTCTTCTGCGCAGGGAGGGCGTGGGTAGCGGAGGACCCGTGCTCTCCCCGCTGGTGTCCGGTGAAGAGTCCTGGAGCCCTCTCGCCGATTCCCCCATCTGTCCCCCTTTATCCCTGGTGTTGTGCTGATTTGCTTCCCCATCTGCTGAGCTGCCTCTCTCCCTGCTGGGCCCTTCTCCAGCATCATTTGAGAGCCTTCCCTCCGCCTCTAGCTCCGAGGTCAGTTCCCTGACAGGTACCTTCCTCCCATTATACCTGAAAGGGAAGCTTCCGGGTTTTTAACAAAGATTATTTTCAGCATTTTTTTCAACTCGTTATAAATCATTTCCCCGAAGATTTTCACTATCTTACACGAACATGTGAAAAAGGTACCTTCCTTCACTTGACATTCCCAGCAGGCATTGGATTTGGTCTTGTACATTTTAGCTAAGTTACTAGGAGTCAAATACCATCTATACATCATTTTCTTTTAACTCATAACATGCTGTAAATTTCAATTCTCCATTCCACAATCTTTCCCATGCTGCCATTTTAATGTTATATCATATATCCGCTGCTCAATGTATCATCAGCGATTTGACCTGTTCGTGTTTTGTCTACCATTCTAATAATATTTTGCCATTATGGTTTCTATTTCCCAGCAAGTTTTTACATTTATCCCAAACTATATATATGTTTTTCCTAATAACATGATTCATGAAAGCTTTATGCCTTTCAGCTTTTCCATGCCACAAATATGCGTACCAGCCCAATTTATGATCATGCTCTTCTAACTACAAAATCTGAACAGTTCTCAATGTTAACCACTCCTTTAACCAGTAAAGGCATAATAAACAGTGGTAACTTGGTTCTCAAATGGCTTAGTCGCCAAACAAATCAGCTACCGAACGCTGCAAACCCGGAAGTGTTCCAGTTTGCGAACATTTTTCAGAAGCCAAACGTTCGACGTGGCTTCCGCTTGAGTGCAGAAAGCGCCTGCAGCCAATCGGAAGCTGAACCTTGGTTTTCGAACACTGGGAACTCCATTTCTTTCTTAGGCTCTAATCTGTTCCTCTCTTTGCTGCAGGTGGTGATGAATTAGAAATTAAGAACCAGCGAATCCATGACAAAATCCACGCAGTGGAGAACCCATATCAATATGTAGAGTGTGGAGAGAGCTCTCATTCCTCATCCCATCCAAGAAATCCCATTGGGAAGAAAACGTATCAGTGCTTGGAATGTGGGAAGAGCTTCCATCAGAGGTCCCATCTCACGGCCCATCAAAGAATTCACACAGGGGAGAAACCCTATCAGTGCTTGGAATGTGGAAAGAGCTTCAACATGAAACAAAATCTCACTACCCATCAAAGAATTCATAAAGGAGAGAAACCTTATCAGTGCTTGGAATGCGGGAAAAGCTTCAGTACAAAGGCCTATGTCACTTCCCATCAAAAAATCCATACAAGGGAGAAACCATATAAGTGCTGGGAATGTGGAAAGAGCTTTGACTGGAAATATAATCTCACTTCCCATCAAAGAATTCATACAAAACCTTTTCAGTGCTTGGAATGTGGAAAGAGCTTCAGTGAAAGCATCAAACTCACTGCCCATCAAATAATTCATACAGGGGAGAAACCATTTCAGTGCTTGGAATGTGGAAAGCGCTTCTCTCGGAGTGACTCTTTCACTTTCCACCAAAGAACTCATACAGGGGAGAAACCCTATCAGTGCTTGGAATGTGGAATGAGATTCACTCAGAAAGGAAGTCTCACTTCCCATCAAAGAACTCATTCCTGGGTGAGCCCACACAAATGCTTGGAATGTGGAAGGACTTTTAGTCAGGACTCCTATCTCATTTCCCATCAAATAATTCATACAATGGAGAGACCGTATAAATGCTTGGAATGTGGAAAGAGTTTTAGTCAGGAGTCCTTTCTCACTTCCCATCAAAGAACTCACAGCAGGGAGAATCAGATTCCCCAAGAATCATTGGATTGTTGCATTGGATTGGACGGTGAGAGTCATCTTCTCCAACCCCCTGCAATGAAGGATATTCAACAAAAGAATTCATGACAGATGTTCATCCAACCTTTGCTTTAAAACCTTCAATTCAAGAATAGTCCTGTACTTGTTTGTTCCACAGTCAAACAGTTCTTGCTGTCAGAAAGTTCTTCCTGATGTTTCATCAGATTTTCCTTACTTGTATCTTGAATGCATTGGTTTGGGTCCTCCTTACACCAGAACAGGAAGAAGCAAGTTTGCTCAATCTTCTATGGCACAACCCTTTAGATATTGTAAGATGTCTATCACATCTCCTTCTCCATCTCCTTTTCTCCATAATAAACATCCCAGCTCTCTCAACCGTTTCTCCAAAGTCTTGGTTTCCAGAACCTTGATCACCTTGGTCTCCCTCCTCTGCACCCATTCCAGCTTGTCAGGGATGAAGCAGATCCAGAACTCTGGTTCAAAAGGTTTGGCCCCAGAAGCATCAAAGTCATTGTGGAGACTCAATGTGTGCAACAAAACATTCCTGCATTGCAGGGGGTTGAACTGGAAGACCCTTGGGGTTCCTTCCAACTGTATGATTCTATGATTCTGTGTTGATGCAGCCTAGAATGGCATCAGCTTTTTATTTTGCTGCTGCATCTCACTGTTGACTCACTACAAACTTGTGGCCTACTAAGAGTCCTTGATCCTTTTCCAATATATGCATGTTATTCCTGCCTACGTGCAGAACCTGATATTTGTCCCTACTGAAATTCATTTATTGCATTCAAATATCCCCTTTCCCCCCAAGGTTCTCCCCCTCTTCTTTTAATACTAACAATAACCTTGTGAGGTTGGTCAGAATGTGAAGCAGTGCCTGCTCCCCAAGGACACCTGGTGAGCATCAGGGCCAAGTAGGAATTTGAACCCAGGTCTGCCAAGTCATACTCTGACACTAACCACTATACCACCCTAGCTCTGTCATAAGACTCAGAAATTGTGCATGCGTGCACTTTCGCTTCACGTTTAGGTACAGGTCCTTGTACTTAAAAGTTCTGTACACATGTGTCAAAACAATAATATAGTGGTGCATTTAAGGTACTGTTAGCTAGGGGGCAGAAAGGGTGAGTAACCATCTACAGTAGTACCTTGGTTCTCAAACTTTATCCATTCTGGAAGTCCGTTCCCAAACCAAAGCATTCCAACACCAAGATGCGCTTTCCCATAGAAAGTAATGCAAAGTGGATTAATCTGTTGCAGACTTAAAAAAACAACAAGCGAAAACAGCAATTTAACATGAATTTTCCTACTAGCGACACCATTGATCCATAAAATGAAAGCACTAAATCGTGTACTGCAGTCACACAATCAATCAGTAACTGAACTGGGTTCCACACAGTCACACCCACAAAAAAGAGCCGCAAAAATAAATAGCAAAAACAGGACAGACCTCAGCATAACACTCAAAATGAAACTGGGGAACTCAAAATGGAAGTGGGGCACTCAAATCAGAAGCGTAACGCTCGAAACAGAGCATGTTTGGCTTCCGAAAAATGTTCACAAACCGGAACACTTCCTTCCTTGTGGGTTCCAAGTTGTTTGAGGACCAAGGCGTGTGAGAACCAAGGTACCACTGTATGTCTTTTCAAATGTGATTGTGGGAAGATGGTTATTCTTTTGTATTGATTCTTGCTTTTATTATGTATTTTGTGTTTTTATTTTGTATTTTTATGCTGTGAAGCACTCTGAGATCTTCTGGTGAAAGTCATTATACGAATGTAATAAATTAAATGGCAAAGTAGTCATAAACAATAAATAAAACTTTAGAATACACAACCAGACTGAGGAATACCTGCCTAAATCACGAGAAGTTCTAAAATATACAAAAACCTACAGCTACAACCCCACCCCCAAACCTGCTAAACCCAAGTCTCTGTTCAGCAGCCTCAGCTTTTGTAGCTGGAGTCAGTCTGGACTCTGCTAGGCCACATAGGGAAAGGCCTGCAAGGCAGGAGAAGGTCTTAGAGGACTCACAGCCAGGATGGTCTCTGTCCTCATCCGCAGTCTCAGCTGCTGTAGCTGGAGTCCATTTGTACATCCATCCCCCTGGACCAAAGGATTAAAAGGACAGAAAAGGAGACTCACAGCCAGGATGAGGGGGCCGGGCCTGGTGGAGAAAGCCTGCAAGGAAACAGTTGGAGGTTGAACTCAGTACTATAGGAATACCCTTGTAATATCCATTTTTACAATAGTAATAAAGTAAGAAAAGAAAGGAAAAAAAACTGGAAGATTTGAAACCATACACTTATGTTAGGGTTGCCATATTTCAAAAAGTAAAATCCAGGACACCCTGAAAGCTGTTGAGCAATTTTTAGGAAGACCCTAACATTGTTGTGCTTTTTAAAGGACGCCTCCCCTCATTTTATGACAATGCCAAAATAACATGATTTTTTTATTGATTTAGCTAAGCTCCAGGAAAATCTGGACTTATGGCAGCCCTAACTTATCTAAACCAAGTTATTTTGAGCTATCAAACTTTTAAATACATCAGTTGTACTCCACCTCACACCTCATTCTTTGCTACGTTGGGGGTGAAGTGTTCAGGTCAGAGTTCTGGGGTGGCAGTGGGAATAAGGGGGGGGGGGTTGGTGAAAGGCCCAGTTGTGCCCCTTGAATGCAGAGGGAAGAGGGAGCAGGAGGGGGTGGGCACAACATGGGGAGAGAAACAACCTCCGCATGGTACATTCTGAAGCGTTTTTCAAAGTGCTTCATAAAAAGAAACTTCTATAACATTCCTATAAGGTAGTCCAGTAATGTAGTGGTTCTAGGGGTTGCTCGTGCGTAAGCCAGTGCAAACACCTGGCTGGGTTGCCTGAGTGAACCTTTTCTGTCCGGACAGCCACTCTCCCGTGGCTGTCTCAATCGCTGGCAGAATCCGTCAGTGGGCGTTTCTTAAACTTCTTCCAGCAAAGCAGCTCTTTGACGCCTAGTCTCCTCCTACTCTCTCTGCGCGAAAGCCTTCTGCGCAAGGAGGGCGTAGGCAGCAGAGGACCCCTACTCTCCCCGCTGGTCCCCGGCAAGGAGTCATGGGACCGCCTCGCCGCTTCCCCCATCTGCCCCCCTTCTCCACTGGTGCTACGCTGATTCTCTTCCCCAGAAGATGGGCTGCCTCTCCCACTCCCGGGACGCTCTCCGGAATCCCTCTGGATTTTGCTCTCTCCCTCCGGCACTGATGGCAGTTCCCTGGCAAGTAGCATAGGCACACCTTTCCTTAAATTTCAGTTGCTAAAATGAGCTGTTACACTTCAGGTAAACAGATGTTCCTGTTTCTAGACAGGGTGGGAAAATGCTCATTTCGGTTTCTGTTACTTTTCTCTCACTCCTTTCCTTAGTTATGGCAGGTGTGGCAGCTCAATCCTTTTGACCCAGACCAGGTTCCTTTTCCTCAGTCTCCCTCTCTCTCAGCAATGCCCCTCCTGAGGCGTTTTATTTTGGGCGCCAGACCCAGGGGATCCCTCGGCCCTCTTCTTCCCCCCCCCCCCCCGACTCAGCCCCTCTTCCCCTCTCCTTCTTCTGGCCCCCGAGATTCTCCTCAGGCCAGAGCCACTTCTCCCTCAGACTCAGCCTCTCCTCCTCCTCCCTTCCTCCCATCTCAGCTCCAGCCTCAAAACTCCCTCAGAAAAGGCGCCTCTCATCTTCCCGCCAAAAGGGCTGGCTCCGCCCCCGCCTCTGGCTGGCAGTCTCGGGAGCCAATCAGAGAGAGAAGTTCCAGCCCCCCTGGTGGCGTTTCTGAGGGACTGCAGCTCCAGACTCGGCCCGGGCTCAGCTGCCCGCTCCTCTCTCTCTCACACACTGCTTAATATTGCTGCTTTCTGGAACTGCCTTGAAAGTGGGGCTGCTCTGAGGGGGCGCTGAGCTCTCATTGCTGGGGCAGAAGGAAGGGGCAGGCAAAGAGAAGAAGAGAGAAAAGAACCCGCGGAGGAAATGGCCTATAAAATGCTCTTTTCGTGTACAAACTCCCTTATCCTTTAATAGAACTTGTTTTCTGATTATCCCCCCTCCCCCCATAAAAGGAGTGAGGAGGGGAGGGAGAGGGGCCGCAGCTGGGTGAGCTCGGCGGGCCAAGGGTTAAGAGGAACTGAGCTGGATTCCTAGAGAGGACCAGAAATGAAGGTGTCCAAGCCCCGCCCTCCCCAGCCCCTTCCTGTCAAGAGGCAGCTGTTGTCTCCTCGGAGGCGCCTCCTGCAGCGAGTGAGTCTCTCTCTCTCTTCTTGCCTGGGGTGTTTGGGGGGAAGGGGAGGGGGAAGGGGGACCCCCCCAAATCAGGGAGCAGAGGGTCTTCTCTGCAAAGGATCCGGGGGGGGGGGTTTGAATTGAATTTCAGAATTCTAGGGTGGGGAGGGAACCACGAGAGTCACCTAGGCCAAACATGAGCAATGCAGGAATCGCCACTCAAATGCTGGTCAGGATACGGATGAGCGAGACCCATGGCTGCCTTTTGGAGTTCATGGGGGGAAAGGTGGATAGAAATGCCGTGAATAAAGGGAGGGAAGCCAGCCCGTAATTTGGTCCCTGCTTTCCATCGCTTTCCGAGTCATCTTCAAGCGCAGCTTCGCATGGAGGGCATTGCAAATATCCCACCAGAAGCAGAGCATGGAGTCCCCTGGCCACAAAGGGACTGAGGTTGGCACACTAGTGGGATGTTGAAGTGGACACTCAAGGGACTACGTTGGATCCAGAAGTACCCCACGCAGATGTGGGGGTTGCGCTGTGTCACATTATTAAGGACACAGCCACCCTCCTGAATTCCCAGGGCAAATTCCCGGATTAAAACACAACCTTGAAAACAGTTGCAATCACAGAAAGAAGGTAGGTCCTACTTTACACCTGCTTTTGAGTTCTGTCCTTTGACCTCACCCATTTGGCCCTCAGGGTGTTTCCCTGATGAAGTTCTGGCCCTCAGAACAAGGGAAAAAGGACCCCATCTCAGTAGTTTGTCTTGAGGAGGTGGGAACTCCTTGCTATAGCCTGGTTTCCACGTTACACTTGGTACGAATGACTCACTTGTCAATCGCCGTTCTGACTTTATTCCTTGACTGCAAACACTGACAGGCAGGATCTTTTTTTTTTTTTAAAAATGATATTTATTAAGGTTTCAAAGGAGAAAAAAAATTACATAAATAAAAAGAAAAGAAGAGAAGACAAAAATAAAAATAAAAATAAATACAAAATACAGAAAAAAGATAAAAAAATATTTAAAAAGAAAACACATCAATCTTTCCATGCCATATATTTTTGTATTCCAATCCAGTTAGTTAATTCAGCAATTTCTTTCCCTCTTTGTTTTTATCTTAATCCTTTAACTTAATATATTATAACTTTGAGTTCTCACCTGTTAATAATCCATTTTTCATACACCTTTATAACATTGCTGCTTAAACCACTTAACTTCATTCTGACATCATTCTAACATTCATTAATTTTGCAATATTTCTGTAAATAGTCTTTAAATTTCTTCCAATCTTCTTCCACCGACTCTTCTCCCTGGTCTCAGATTCTGCCAGTCATTTCCGCCAATTCCATGTAGTCCATCACCTTCATCTGCCATTCTTCCAGGGTGGGTAGATCTTGTGTCTTCCAATACTTTGCAATAAGTATTCTTGCTGCTGTTGTGGCATACATAAAGAAAGTTCTATCCTTCTTTGGCACCATTTGGCCGACCATGCCCAGGAGAAAGGCCTCTGGTTTCTTCAGAAAGGTATATTTAAATACCCTTTTCATTTCATTATAAATTATCTCCCAGAAAGCCTTAATCCTTGGGCACGTCCACCAAAGGTGAAAGAATGTACCTTCAGTTTCCTTAAGGCAGGATCAACCAGGCTGATTCATTTCACAGAAATCCCTTCACTTGCCTGCACATCTGGGATGGTCATTTTCCTTCTAGGAGGGCAAGAGCATTACTTCTCCTTTCTCTTCTTAAGCAAAGCTCAAAGTCTGGCCAGTGCTGCAGTCCAGCCTTGGTTCCTAGCGAGACTCATCCTCGCTTGCTCAGGGAACATTTTTCTCCTCTTTTTCGTGTTGTGATTTTATAACAGAACAAGGTTTTTTCTTTGTTGGCTTTTCTAGCGCCTCTAATTTGGACGAACAGAACTTGGCAGAGGACCAAGGGGATCTTTCCTGTCTCTTGGAGGCTTCCTGAGAGCGAAGATGGATGAGCAAGACTCAGCTGGCCCTGAAGCAGGAAGACGCCAGGCCATGGAAACGGGGAGCAGTGCAGGATTCTGGGAAAGCTCTGTGCAGAAGATCCTGGGTGAGGAGGACACCCTTCGCTCAGAGGCACAGAGCCGGCAGTTCAGCTGGTTCTGCTATCTGCAAGTCAAAGGACCCCGTGAGGTTTGCAGCCAACTCTATCACTTTTGCCACCAGTGGCTGAAGCCAGAAAGGCACACGAAAGCTGAGATGCTGGACCTGGTGATCTTGGAGCAGTTCCTGGCTGTCCTTCCAGCGGAGATGGAGAGCTGGGTGAGGGAATGCGGAGCGGAGACCAGTTGCCAGGCAGTGGCCCTGGCCGAAGGTTTCCTCCTGAGTCAGGCAGAGGAGAGGAAGCAGGTGGAGAAGAAGCAGGTGAGAGAGACTTTCCTCTGGATGCTCCCAAGGGGCTCCAAGGAGGGAGAAGATCCCTAAATCCCATCCTTTTTTTGGAATGACTTTGGATACCCCTCAAGTTTTTGCCCCAGCCATTCCTTCTCAATCCCTTTGCCACATTCTCTATTACAAATTCTTGTTGCTTTTTCAGGAAAGGGGTCCGTCGGCAGAAATGGGTCCTGATTCCTCTGAGGCAGAGAGGACTTCGATGGACACCAGAGAGAGGCTGCTGGGTAAGGAGGAAGGAGTTTTTCCTCTGTGTGGTCACATTCTGGCAATTCTCAAACTAATCTGCGGGTTCATTCAATATTTTGGGGAGATGTACTTTAGCATAACTAAAATATGAAATGGGGACAAACTCCCAAATGCACCTCTGAGAGAAGCACCATGCACTATTGGCTCCCCACTTCCCTTTGTCTCTCGCAGGTGAAAGAAGGATGCCGGCAAGACCTCCTCCTCCATCTCTTCATCTTGGTGGAGGGGAAGCAGCGGCTGAGGAACCGGAGCAGGTAGGGGGAAGGAGCCATGGGGGGGGAGAATGGGGGGGGGACAGGGGATTCTTAGACAGAACATATCTCTCCCCTCCTCTTGTCACTAGAATTATTCATTATAAATTGTCTTTAGGACATCTGGAGAGTCTTTCCATCCCAGAGCAACACACAGGGAGAGGAGAGATAGATTCTTTCATTTGGCAAACTGAAAAGCTTGCACAGACAAATTGATTTGAATAAAACAATGTGGAGTTCCACCCATTTTCACTAAGATTCATACCCATCATTAAAATACACTATGAAAGAACTCCATTAAAGCATTAAAATAAGCATCAATAATCAGAATGTGCAGCAGATCAATCTGTTTTAAACAATCCAGGCAGGAAGCAAAAGAGCAACGTGCAGGAAATGATTTTTATGCTGCCTAAGAGAAGGATATTATTCTTTCAGAACTCAGGTTCTTTTGAAGATGTCGCTGTTTGTTTTACGGCTGAGGAGTGGGCGTTGCTGGATCCTGCCCAGAGAGCTCTGCATAAGGAGGTTACAGAGGAGAATCGTGGTATCCTGGCCTCTCTCAGTAAGGCTCCTAGTTGGATCATGAGATCTGTTTTGCAATTCCATACATATATCTCTATTGTGATGGAACTCAATAGCGCTGCCTTCAGCAGCTGGGCTTCCAACAAGTCACCTTGAATGGAGGACTGTTTGGTCTGGGAATATACTTCCTCCAATTATGCCTTTCTAAACAGAGATCTTAATTGTCAGGAGTCCCTTTACCTTAAACAGAGATCAGGCTGGTCTGAACTGCCCAAACCTTTTAAAATGAGGCTTCATTCTTATAAAAGGTAAAGGCAGCCTTTTTTAATTGCCAATCGGCTTTTGTTGGTACTGCTTTTTCTTTCCATCTTTGGGTGTATACCATTCAGGCAGCTGTGGTAGCATACATAAACAGGTTTTCCCCCTCATCTTTGCGTACCTTCTCCCTCTTATACCTGAAAGGGAAGCTTCCGGTTTTTAAAAAAGGTTATTTTCAGCATTTTTTTCAACTCATTATAAATCATTTCCCCGAAGACTTTTACTATCTTACAAGAACACAACATGTGAAAAAGGTACCTTCCTTCACTTGACATTCCCAGTAGGCATTTGATTTGGTCTTGTACATTTTAGCTAAGTTACTAGGAGTCAAATGCCATTGATACATCATTTTCCTATAGTGTTCTTTTAACTCATAACATGCTGTAAATTTCAGTTCTCCATTCCACAATATTTCCCATGCTGCCATTTCAATGTTATATCATATATCCATTGCTCAATGTATCATCAGTGATTTGACCTGTTTATCTTTCTGGGTCACCTTCAATGGTAGCCCCACATAGAGCGCATTGCAGTAGTCTAAGCGAGAGATAACTAGAGCATGCACTACTCTGGCCAGACAGTACACAGGCAGGCAGGTAGGGTCTCAGCCTGCGTACCAGGTGGAGCTGATAAACAGCTGCCCTGGACACAGAATTAACCTGCACCTCCATGGAAAGCTGAGAGTCCAAAATGACTCCCAGGCTGCGCACCTGGTCCTTCAGGGGCACAGTTAGCCCATTCAGGACCAGAGAGTCCTCCACACCCGCCCGCCTCCTGTCCCCCCAAAAGAGTACTTCTGTCTTGTCAGGATTAAACCTCAATCTGTTAGCCGCCATCCATCCTCCAACCGCCTCCAGGCACTCACACAGGACCTTCACCGCCTTCACTGGTTCTGATTTGAAAGAGAGGTAGAGCTGGGTGTCATCTGCATACTGATGAACACCCAGCCCAAACCCCCTGATGATCTCTCTCAGTGGCTGCATATAGATGTTGAAAATCCGTATCTCTTTGTTGCAGGTGGTGATGAATTAGAAATTAAGAACCAGCGAATCCATGACAAAATCCACACAGTGGAGAACCCCTATCAATATGTGGAGTGTGGAGAGAGCTCTCATTCCTTATCCCATCCAAGAAGTCCTACTGGGAAGAAAAAGCATCAGTGCTTGGAATGTGGGAAGAGCTTCCGTCAGAGGGCCCATCTCACGGCCCATCAAATGAGTCATAAAGGAGAGAAACCTTATCAGTGCTTGGAATGTGGGAAGAGCTTCAGTAAGAAGGCCTATGTCACTTCCCATCAAAGAATTCATACAAGGGAGAAACCCTACCAGTGCTTGCACTGTGGGAAGAGCTTCAATCAGAGGTCCCATCTCACTATCCATGAGAGAATTCATACAAGGGAGAAACCATATCAGTGCTTGGAATGTGGAAAGCGCTTCAGTCAGAGGTCCCATCTCACTACCCATCAAATAATTCATACAGGGGAGAAACCGTTTCAGTGCTTGGAATGCGGGAAGAGCTTCAGTTCAAAGGCCTATGTAACTTCCCATCAAAAAATCCATACAAGGGAGAAACCCTATCAGTGCTTGCATTGTGGAAAGATTCACTCAGAAAGGAAGTCTCACTTCCCATCAAAGAACTCATACCTGGGAGAGAGTCCACATAAATGCTTGGAATGTGGAGAGAGTTTTAGTCAGGAGTCCTTTCTCACTTCCCATCAAAGAACTCACAGCAGGGAGAATCAGAATCCCCTTGAATCATTGGATTGTATGGTGAGTCATCTTCTCCAACCCCCTGCAGTGAAGGATATTCAACAAAAGAATTCCTAACAGATGGCCACCCAACCTTTTCTTAAAATCCTTCAATTCAAGAAGAGTCCACCACCACCTGAACTTGTTTGTTCCACAGTCAAACAGTTCTTGCTGTCAGAAAGTTTTTCCCGATGTTTCATCAGATTCCCCTACTTGTATCTTGAATGCATTGCTGTGTCCTTCCACCGGAACAGAAAAAAGCAAGTTTGCTCACTCTTCCATGGCACAGCCCTTTCGATGTTGGAAGATGTCTATCACATCTCCTTCTCCATCTCCTTTTCTCCATAATAAACATCCCGGCGCCCTCAACCATTTCTCCAAAGTCTTGGTTTCCAGAACCTTGATCCCCTTGGTCTCCCTCCTCTGCACCCATTCCAGCTTGTCAGGGATGAAGCAGATCCAGAACTCTGGTTCAAAAGGTTTGGCCCCAGAAGCATCAAAGCCATTGTGGAGACTCAATGTGTGCAACACAACATTCCTGCATTGCGGGGGGTTGGAG
This sequence comes from Podarcis pityusensis, assembly GCF_964106645.2. Taxonomy (NCBI): domain Eukaryota; kingdom Metazoa; phylum Chordata; class Lepidosauria; order Squamata; family Lacertidae; genus Podarcis; species Podarcis pityusensis. The sequence goes on along the minus strand of NC_138038.1, from coordinate 55,206,194 downwards.
TGGAAGACCCTTGGGGTTCCTGCCAACGGTATGATTAGATGATTCTGTGTTGATGCAGCCTAGAATGGCATCAGCTTTTTATTTTGCTGCTGCATCTCACTGTTGACTCACTACAAACTTGTGGCCTACTGAGAGCCCTTGATCATTTTCCAATACAGTGGTACCTCGGGTTAAGAACTTAATTCGTTCTAGAGGTCTGTTCTTAACCTGAAACTGTTCTTAACCTGAGGTACCACTTTAGCTAATGGGGCCTCCCGCTGCTGCCGCTGCACGATTTCTGTTCTCATCTTGAAGCAAAGTTCTTAACCCAAGGTAATATTTCTGGGTAAGCGGAGTCTGTAACCTGAAGCGTCTGTAACTCAAGGTACCACTGTATATGCATGTTATTCCTTCCTATGTGCAGAACCTGATATTTGTCCCTACTGAAATTCATTTATTGCATTCAAATATCCCCTTTCCCCCCAAGGTTCTCCCCCTCTTCTTTTAATACTAACAATAACCTTGTGAGGTTGGTCAGAATGTGAAGCAGTGCCTGGTCCCCAAGGACACCTGGTGAGCATCAGGGCCAAGTAGGAATTTGAACCCAGGTCTGCCAAGTCATACTCTGACACTAACCACTATACCACCCTAGCTCTGTCATAAGACTCAGAAATTGTGCATGCGTGCACTTTCGCTTCACGTTTAGGTACAGGTCCTTGTACTTAAAAGTTCTGTACACATGTGTCAAAACAATAATATAGTGGTGCATTTAAGGTACTGTTAGCTAGGGGGGCAGAAAGGGTGAGTAACCATCTACAGTAGTACCTTGGTTCTCAAACTTTATCCATTCTGGAAGTCCGTTCCCAAACCAAAGCATTCCAACACCAAGATGCGCTTTCCCATAGAAAGTAATGCAAAGTGGATTAATCTGTTGCAGACTTAAAAAAACAACAAGCGAAAACAGCAATTTAACATGAATTTTCCTACTAGCGACACCACTGATCCATAAAATGAAAGCACTAAATCGTGTACTGCAGTCACACAATCAATCAGTAACTGAACTGGGTTCCACACAGTCACACCCACAAAAAAGAGCCGCAAAAATAAATAGCAAAAACAGGACAGACCTCAGCATAACACTCAAAATGAAACTGGGGAACTCAAAATGGAAGTGGGGCACTCAAATCAGAAGCGTAACGCTCGAAACAGAGCATGTTTGGCTTCCGAAAAATGTTCACAAACCGGAACACTTCCTTCCTTGTGGGTTCCAAGTTGTTTGAGGACCAAGGCGTGTGAGAACCAAGGTACCACTGTATGTCTTTTCAAATGTGATTGTGGGAAGATGGTTATTCTTTTGTATTGATTCTTGCTTTTATTATGTATTTTGTGTTTTTATTTTGTATTTTTATGCTGTGAAGCACTCTGAGATCTTCTGGTGAAAGTCATTATACGAATGTAATAAATTAAATGGCAAAGTAGTCATAAACAATAAATAAAACTTTAGAATACACAACCAGACTGAGGAATACCTGCCTAAATCACGAGAAGTTCTAAAATATACAAAAACCTACAGCTACAACCCCACCCCCAAACCTGCTAAACCCAAGTCTCTGTTCAGCGGCTCCAGCTTTTGTAGCTGGAGTCAGTCTGGACTCTGCTAGGCCACATAGGGAAAGGCCTGCAAGGCAGGAGAAGGTCTTAGAGGACTCACAGCCAGGATGGTCTCTGTCCTCATCCGCAGTCTCAGCTGCTGTAGCTGGAGTCCATTTGTACATCCATCCCCCTGGACCAAAGGATTAAAAGGACAGAAAAGGAGATTGCACGAATTACTGGGACTCCCTTGGAAGCTGACAGACTCTCCTTCCTTGGAGGTCTTTAAACAGATGACCATCCGTCGTGGATGCTTCAGCTGAGATTCCTGCATTGCAGGAGGAGGTGCGACTAGATGACCCTGGGGGTCCCCCCCCGATTCCCCATTGGGGTTTCCCCCTTCCAGCTGCCCCTCCTGCTGCTGTTTCCAAGGGAGGGAGCAGCTCAGCTCGCCAGCCAAGAGGGGCCCCCAAATCCTCCCTGGCGGGGATGGCGAGCCTCCTGCTTTGGAGAGGGAGAGAAGGGGTGCACGGCAGGCCAAGGGTTAAGAGGAGCGGAGCTGCCTTCCTAGAGCGGACAGGAAAAGGAGGCGAAGGCGGCTGGTCCTCCCGAGCCCAAGCCCCGCCCTCCGCAGCGCCTTCCTTGCTGGAGAGGAAGGGATCTGCCCGCTCTCTTCTGGGATCTGGTGAGCCTCCTCTCCCTTCCCCAGAGGGTGCATTGGGGAGAAGGGGAGGGGCGGAGGGGGTTTTCCCAATCCACGCAGCGTGGGACCCCCCCTCCCCCATGCACGGTCAAAGGTGGAACCGTTCAGGGAGGGGGAGGGTTCCTCATCCATCTTGGGGGCGGAGGAGCAGCAGCAGCAGCTGTGGCAGCAGCTCAGGTTGGGGGCAGGAGCCTTGTGGGGGAAGAGGCGGAGGGGTGGGGCAGCCCGATCACCCTGGTCGCCCTCCTTTGAACACCTCCCAGCTTGCCAATATCCTTCCTAAATTGTGGGGCCCACAACTCCAGGAGGGGTCTGCCCAGGGCAGAAGAGAGTGGTGCTGTGAATCCCCTTGATCTGTACTCTAGACGTCTGTGGATGCAGCCTACAATCTACAAAACCCCCTATGTTCTCCATCTTACACTTGGGTAGCTGGTTCCCCCTGCCTAAGTGAAGAATCTTACATTTGTCCCTCTGGAAATTCCTCAGTGACATCTGTACTTCCTCTAAGGTCCATCTTGAGTTAGAAAGGCAGTGTATCACGTCTTGAGAGAAGCGTCATGCACTCCTGGCTTCCCACTTACCTTTGTCTCTCGCAGGTGACAGGAGATTGCCAGCAAGACCTCCTCATCCATCTTTTCTGGAACCAGCTCAGGTAGGGGAAAGCGGTTTTGTGGGGAAAGAGGCGGAGGGGTGGGGCAGCCAGGGGGCCTCTGGAGTCCCAGGAATCTCTCGCCTCTTCCTCTTGGCTTCTGTCAAAACAGCCCTTAACAAAGACTGACAATGTTATCGAAGAAGGTTTACGTGCTAAGAATAAGCAACCTCCACCTCACCTTAATTCTCCTTCTGAATGTCATTACCGTTATTTATCAATTGTTGCAGCCTTATTTGTCTATTTATTGTGAAATCCTAAAATACGCTTCTCAACAGTTTACCAACCATTAAAAAACCCCACAGTAACCAGGACTAAGGCTGGGCCATAACTGCTTTTCAACATCTAAGGTACCGCCAGCTAAACACCACACTAGGGTGATATATCACAATATTGGAAAGGAGCCCATTTCAAAGCAGCAATGGGTGAGGCAGGCGGGCGAACTCTCACCCACTGCCTTGAGACAGGCAAGGGGGACTGGTGAGGCTCAGCTGGGGGGCAGGAGGGCTTCTTTGGGTCTTCTCGCTCCCCAGCTGAGCAAGCCCCATGTCCCACTGGTGCGCATCCAGGCCTAACCAGGATTCGCCTAACCAGCCCCATCCGTTTCCCCAGCATCTGCACATTGTCCCGCATGTGCTCCTTGAAGTTCACCTTGGGGCATTGGGAGAACCATGCACACAACAGACAATAAAATAATTACATTAAGATGTTAAAAGAAGCAAAACAATCCCATTAAAACAGGGCGGTACTTAACAGGCAGGAAACGAAAAAACTCCCCACAATTCATAGAGGATAATCTTCATACTGGTTAAGAGGAAGACCTTTCTCTCTCTCTTTTTAAAGAGTTCACTGTCCTTTGAAGACGTCGCTGTTTGTTTCCTGTGTGAGCAGTGGGCATTGCTGGATCCTGATTAGAGAGCTCTGCAAAGGGAAGTTATAGTCGAGAATTGTGGGATCATGGCCTCTCTGGGTAAGGCTGTCTGATGAAACTTAATATCTGTTTTGAAATTCCATACATATATGTGGTGAACCTCCCAGATTTTGATGGATTTTGACAGCGCCACCTACAGCATCTGGGATTCTCACACCCACACAATTTACCTTGAATGGAGGCTACTGAATGTTTTGCCTGCCAATATTCTTCCACCACTTATGCCTTTTTAAACAAGGATCAGGCTGGTGTGAACTGCCCAGGCCTTTTTTTAAAGCAGGCTTCAGAGTGGTTATGGAAGTGGACGTAGCTTCTGTTCTTTTTTATTATTATTATTGAAAGCTTTCAACATACAATGCAACAAAAACCAAACTAATGTAAATATAGAGAAGAAAACAACAGAAACGAAAAAGAGAGAAAATTTAAGTATCATAAAAACGGAGTAGGAGAAGATGGAACCAGGTAATGCCTTCTTAAGAGGCATTAATGCTTTATATAAGGAACAATGGACAAAGATTATAATAAACAATGTTGTCTCAGAGAAATGTAACATTAGGAAAGGAAAAAGACAATGGTGCCCACTCTCTCTGTTATTATTTATCCTTACCTTAGAAATGTTACTGCAAAATGTTAGGAATAATGACAAAAATAGGGGAATAAAAGTCGGCAAACAAAATTATAAAACAAAAGATGATATTGTCTTAACCCTGGAAGAACCTCTAGAAGGTATATTAGAGTTATTAAAGGAGGTAATTGAATTTGGAAAATTGGCGGGTTTTAAAATAAATAAAGATAAAACCAAAATGTTAGTTAAAAACATGGGTAACCAAGCTAAAATGAATTTAGGGAAAATTACCGGCTGGGAAATAGAGAAAAAAGTGAAGTGTTTAGGAATGTGGGTATCGACAAAGGATCATATTGTCTATAATGATATCAATGCGAAAACTTTTGGGGGGGAATTAAAAAGATTTAGATACGTGAGACAGAATGCAATGGGGAGAATCTTGGCAATAATATTCTCCCAAAAATTCTATTTTTATTCCAAACAATCCCAATACTTAATGACACACAATGCCTAAAAGATTGACAAAAAAGACCTGTTTAAGTTTATTCGGAGGGGGAATAAACGTAGGATAAAACATAAGATTCTCATTGATAGAAAAGACAGAGGAGGGTCTGCACTCCCATATTTGGAATTGTATTTTGAAGCTGCCTGCCTGTGTTGGATAAAAGACTAGATACTGCTGGAAAACACACAGCTCCTAGACTTGGAGGGTCACGATGTCAAACACAGCTGGCATGCTTGAATCTGGTATGGCAAAGTGGGAAGACGAAAAACCTTCACCAACCATGTTATTAGAAAAAACTTAATTTAGGGCGTGGCAAAAATACAAAAAAGAAAACACTTTCAGGAATTGGGGGCTCCATTTCTTGCTGAGGCTCTAATCCATTTCTCTCTTTGCTGCAGATGGTGATGAATCAGAAATGAAGAACAAGGGAGACCGTGATGAAATCCCCACAGAGGAGAAACCAAGTAAATATTTGGAATGTGGAAAGAGCTTTAGTCAAAGCCCCCATTCAGGTTCCCAAAAAAGGACTCCCACTGGGAAGAAAGCCTACCAGTGCTTGGACTGTGGGAAGAGCTTCAATCAGAGGGGTCATCTCACTATCCATGAAAGAATTCATACAGGGGAGAAACCATATAAGTGCTTGGAATGTGGGAAGAGCTTTAGTTACAGGTGCAGCCTTAGTTCCCATCAAAGAATTCACACAGGGGAGAAACCTTATCAGTGCATGGAATGTGGAAAGAGGTTTATTCGGGGGGAACAACTCATGGTCCACCAAAGAATTCATACAGGGGAGAAACCTTTTCAGTGCTTGGAGTGTGGAAAGAGCTTTAGTCAAAGTGCCACTCTCACTTCCCATCAAAGAATTCATACAAGAGAAAAACCTTATCAGTGTTTGGAATGTGGGCAGAGCTTCAACTGGAAATATAATCTCACTTCCCATCAAAGAATTCATAGAAGAGAAAAACCTTATCAGTGCTTAGAATGTGGGCAGAGTTTCAGGGAAAGCGCCAAGCTCACTTCCCATCAAAGAATTCATACAGGGGAGAAACCCTATAAGTGCTTGGAATGTGGAAAGAGCTTTAAACAGAAGGGAGGTCTAACTTCCCATCAAATAATTCATACAGGGGAGAAACCATTTCAGTGTAGGGAATGTGGGAGGAGATTCACTCATAGTGGCAATCTCACTTCCCATGAAAGAACACATACCTGGGAGAGCCCATATAAATGCTTGGAATGTGGAAGAAGTTTTAGTCAGGACTCCTATCTCATTTCCCATCAAATAATTCATACAGGGGCAAGACCATATAAATGCTTGGAATGTGGAAAGAGTTTTAGTCAGCAGTCCTATCTTACTTCCCATCAAAGAACTCACAGCGGGGAGAATCACAGTCTCCCAGAATCATTGAATTGTTGCATTGGATTGGATGGTGAGGGTCGTCTTCTCCAGACCCCTGCAATGAAGGATATTCAACAAAAGAATTCATGACAGATGGCAATCCAGTCTTTGCCTTAAAACCTTCAATTCAAGAAGAGTCCACCAGAAAAGTCTGCCAGAAGAGTACTGCCAGAAAATTCTGCCTGATGTTTAATCAGATTCTCCCTACTTGTATCTTGAATGCATTGGTGTGGGTCCTTCCCACGAAAAAGCAAGTTTGCTTGGTTTGGGTCCTTTCACTGGAGCAGGAGAAAGCAAGCTTGCTCCCTCTTCCATGGCACAGCTCTTTAGATATTGGAAGACAGCTTTCAGATCTCCTTCTCAATCTTCTCTTCTCCATGATAAACATCCCCATCTCCCTCAACTGTTCCTCATTAGGCTTGGTTTCCAGACCCTTGATCGCCTTGGTCTCCCTCCTCTGCACCCATTCCAGCTCATCAGGGTTGAAGCTCACTCAGAATCAGGCACAAAAGGTTTGGCCCCAGAGACATCAAAGCCATTGTGGAGATAAAAGAAGCATCTTGCAAAAGGGATGGAGGTAATCCAAAATGCACCATCCGTAGTGAAGTGCATTAACTGCGTTACTGAGAGGAAGCTGAAACCTCCTTTCCCGCCATGTTTGCAACATATCTTTCCTGCATTTCAAGGGGTTTGACTAAAGGACCCTCTGTGCTCCTTCCAACTCTACTGCGCTATGATTCTCTTATCCTGTCTTGATGCAGCTTAGAATAGCATTAGCCTTTCTTTGTTGGTGCTTCACTCTGCTGACATAAGAGCCCTAGGTGCTTTTTATGTGTACTACTGGCTAGCTAGTTGTCCCTCATCTTATATTTGTGCAGCTGGTTGTGCCTGCCTAAATGCGCATCCTGACATATTGAAATTCATTAATTGCATTCCTATAACACCCTGTCCTTGAAGGTGCTGTTACACGGTTCTTCCCTATCTCATTTAATGCTGACTATATAATCCTGTGAGGTAAGTTTGGTTGTGAAGCAGTTCCTGGCCTCCAAGGTCACACAGTGAGCTTCATGGCTGAGTGGGGATTTGAGCCCAGGTCTGCCAGGTCATAGTCCAGCACTCTAACCACTATATCACACTAGCTCTATAATGAAACTCTCAGAAAGTGTGCATGCATTTTTTATTTTTATATTGCATTTTTACACCATGAATCGCCCTGAGATCTTTGAATGAAGGGTGGTATAACATTTTACAAACAGCCAAATAAATAGATAAAATTAAAGTCGTTAGAAATAACTCATAAAAAATACACAACCAAACTGAAGAATAGCCACATAAATCACAAGAAGATGTAAAATAAAGATACAAATACCAACCTCAGAACGCCCGACCATACCTCCTAAGTCCAAGGGTTTATTCAGCAGCCTCAGCTTTTGTAGCTGGAGTCAGTCCGTCCACCAGTCACTCTAGGGCCTACTCTTCCAGGCCACTTGTGAAAAGGCCTACAAGGCAGGGAGCAGGTCTTCCGGGACTCACGGCCAAGATGGTATCTGGCCTTTTCAATAGAGACACTTGGAGTGGGGAGTGAGGGGGTAGTAGCAGGGTTGGTTAGAGCAGTAAAATAGGAACAGCATAATAATGCCCCTTGTTTCAGTTTTAATAAAGTAAAAAAAAGGAACAGGAACATCTGAAAGCACATGCTTATGTACACAAAGTTACCTTGAACTTCTTGTTTATTATTTAATAAATCAGTTACACTCCAGACGCATCATTCCTTGGTATGTTGGTTGTGAAGTGTTCAGATAAGAGTCATGGGGGTGGCAGCGGGAAGAAAGGGGGGTTTGGTGGAAGACCCAGTAAAGACTGAGCTCACAGCTGGGCCCCTTGAATACAGTGGGAAGGTAGCGCAGGAGGGTGTGGGCACTGCCAGAGCGAAGGTGGTAGCGGCACAACATGGGGAGATAAACGCAGCCTCTGCATCTGAAGTGTTCAAAATGCTTCATAAAAAGAAACTCTTACAACATACCTGTGAAGTGAACTGGTAGCATTACCCCAATAATGCTACTGTTGCTTCACTGTCTTCTAGTTATGGCAGGTGTTGCAGTTAAATACTCTTGAAACAGCCCCACTGTTAGAGGAAGGGGGTCCCCCCACCGCCCCCCGTTTCCAAGGGAGGGAGCAGCTCAGCTCGCAGCCAAGAGGCGCCCCCCCATCCTCCTGCTTTGGAGAGGGAGAGAAGGGGTGCACGGCAGGCCAAGGGTTAAGAGGAGCGGAGCTGCCTTCCTAGAGCGGACAGGAAAGGAAGGCGAAGCTGGCCGGTCCTCCCGCGCCCAAGCCCCTCCCTCCGCAGCGCCTTCCTTCCGGCTCTCTGCTCCGCCTCTTCCGGGGTCTGGTGGGGAGAAGGGGAGGGTGCGTTGGGGGGTCTTCCCAATCCATGCAGCGTGGGACCCCCCCCCCCATGCACGGTCAAGGGGAAGGACCCAGGTAAGTCCAGTCCAAGGGGATGATGGGGTGCGGCGCTCATCCTGATTGGCGGGAGCCGGCCCTTGTCAGGTGACCAGCAGGACTAACCCGCTTCTGTCCCGCAGCGGGACACCGCGCCGAGGGCCACAGCGCACGGGGTTTCCCTTCCTGCTGCAGCGGTACCTACTGATCTATTGCACTTGCATGCTTTCGAACTGCTGGGTTGGCAGGAGCTGGGACCTCCCTCCCTTCTGCTGTGTCAAACCACCGACCTCACGATCAGCAGCCACAAGAGGCTCAGTGGTTTAGACCACAAGGGTCCTCTAGTCCAGTGTTTCCCAGCCTTGGGTCTCCAGGTGTTTTTGGACTACAATTCCCATCATCTCCGACCACTGATCTTGCTAGTTAGGGGTGATGGGAGTTGTAGTTCAAAAAACAGTTGGAGACCCCAGGTTGGGAAACACTGCTCTACTCTAACCCTGTGCAATGCAGAAATTTCCACTAAAATGTTGGGCGAAATGGGTAGGGGGTAGACCCAGGGCCATCTTAAGCATATCCGACACAGTGGTGCAAAGATCCCTCCGGCACCACCCCATTTTGACCTTTTTAAAGGGGGGGAACCCAAAGTTGACCTTTTTTAGGAAAGGCTGCTCCCACCCTCGCATGCAGCCGGACATCGGCTGCCGTGGTGAGATCGTGGTGTGGGGCTGGGCAGCCAGGCGCAATGGGGGCGGCACGGGAGGCAGGCAGGGGTCTCGTTCGGGCAGGGACAGGCGAAGCGAGTCTGCATTGCTGCAGCAGAGAAGCACACTCGCTCAGCCACAGTCTCACCATCCTTGCTTGGGGAGGAACGGGCGGGGGGAGCATGACAAGGTTCGTGTGAAGGAGTGCCAAGGTGGTGGGGGCAGCGGAAGGAGGCAGGCTCCGTGCAAGGTGGTGGAGAAGGAGGGAGGGGCGCTGGGGGCAGCAGTTGCAGCATGTAGCCTCGAGCGCGGGGATCATTTGAGGTAGAGTGGATGGGGGGAGCGGTGGTAGAGTCAAGTTTATTATGTGCAGAGCTTGGGATGCAAGCACACACCACGCAGCCAAGGTGGTGTGTCTCGGAGCCAGCGGAGAGAGCTCCAGACTGCGGGAAAGCATCCGGAGCCTTCATGCCTCCGACAGGTGCTGGAGGCACGCAGGCACCAAGCCCCCGCTCCGCCTCGCATACCTCCCCGCTCTCCCCTCCCCGGACTCTCCGCCTGGCGCCCTCCACTGCTTGGCACCCTGGCTCGCCACGCCACTACGCCCAGTAGAAAAGACGTCCCTGGATAGACCCATGGATGCCACCTGGATCTCCTTGGAGAAAAGGGGGGGGGATAGAGATCCCATAAATAAAGTGTGGGAGCTCAGCCTGTAATCTGGCTGCTGCATTTTGGACCAGTCTCCGAGTCCTCTTCAACAGCAGCTCCATGTTGAGTTAAGGTTACCAGATTTTTTTCAGTTATTCCGGGGACACTTTTCAACTTCAATGGATTTTGTATGGGGACTGATTTGTAAATCTGGGGGCTGTCCCCGGGAAACGGGGACATCTGGTAACCTTAACGTAGAGGGCAACGCACTCAGCAAAGGAGACTTTAATAGAATTGTGGAGTTGGAAGGGACCCTGAGGGACAGTCAAAACCACGTTAATATAGCCATTTCAATTATAGCATCCCTGACGCTTTAAAAACCTCCATGGTAGGAGAGTCCACCACCTTCCGAGGAAGGGTGTTCCATTGCTGAGAATAAGGAACAGCCCCCTCCCCTTATTTTTCCTTCTGAATGTCACTAGCATTATTTAACAGTAGTTTCTGTTTTATTTTTCTAAATAGTAGAAATACTAAAATATGCTTCCCGCCAGTTTCCAGTCCATAAAAAACCGTGGCCAGGATACACCTAACCACATGGGTAGGCAAACTAAGGCCTGGGGGCCAGATCCGGCCCAATCGCCTTCTCAATCCAGCCCATGGACAGTCCGGGAATCAGCATGTTTTTACATGTGTAGAATGTGTGCTTTTATTTAAAATGCATCTCTGGGTTATTTGTGGGGCTTAGGAATTTGTTCATATTTTTTTTCAAAATATAGTCCAGCCCCCCACAAGGTCTGAGGGACAGTGGATCGGCCCCCTGCTGAAAAAGTTTGCTGACCTCTGCCTAACCAGCTCCCTCTATTGCAAAACTGGGCTTTCCCCACCCTCTCCACCTTGTGTCCCCATATGCCTCTTGAAGTTGGCCTAATGCACACAACAAAACACAAAATAAAATAATTCCAGTAAGATGTTAAAAGAAGCATTCATACTTACAATGTGCAGGAAGACAATCCCATTAAAACAGCACAGGTGGGAAACAACAAATCAGTTCATAGGAGACAATCTTTATACTGGCTAAGAGGAGGACCTTTCTCTCTCTTTTTCTTCGAGTTCACTGTGCTTTGAAAGCGTCATTGTTCGTTTCCTGGGTGAGGAGTGGCCGTTGCTGGACCCTGACCAGAAAGCTCTGCATACAGAAGTCATAGAGGAGAATAATAGGTGATAATTGTGGGATCATGGCCTCTCTTGGTAAGGCTCCCTGTTGGATCAATATGTTTTGAAATTCCATGCATATATATGTGACGAACCTCCCAGATTTTGATGGATTTTGACAGCGTCACCTACAGCATCTGGGATTCTTGCACCTACACAATTTACCTTGAATGGAGGCTATTGTCTGTTTTGCCTGTGAATATTCTTCCACCACTTATGTCTTTTAAAACAAGGCTGATCTGAATTGCCCAGTCCTTTTTAAATGTAGGTTTCAGAGTGGTTAGGGAAATTGAAGTAGCTTGTTGTTGTTGTTGAAAGTTTTCAACATACAATAGAATTAAAAACCAACTGATCTATATAAACATAGAGAAGAAAAGAACAGTAACAAAGAGAGAAAAACAGAATAGGGGAAAGAGAGTGAAAGAGAAGAAAAAATAAAATACAGTGCCCTCTACCAGGGGTAGATCTTAACCCTCATCTCACAAAAAATGGGATCAACGCTCCCAGCTCTCACCAGGGAATTTCGCTTTCTTCTCCCAACCTCCTTCCCTGGGAGATGATCCCTTCCCTGCCTCTCCCGCAGGGTCCTTCATCAGTAATGCAGCAGCTTTCTGTGAATATCCTCATCAGACCAGCGTCGAGGACTTGAAAATACAAAATAAAACAAGGACAAAAATAGAACTAACAAAAAAAAATGGAGTAAAGCTACAGTAAGTATCACTGAAAAAGGAAAATAGAAATAAAGGAAATAAATAGAGAGGACTTCCTATTCTTCCTCTTCCCATTATGTATACAGTGGTACCTCTGGTTACGTACTTAATTCGTTCCGGAGGTCCATTCTTAACCTGAAACTGTTCTTAACCTGAAGCACCACTTGAGCTAATGGAGCCTCCTGCTGCTGCCGTGCTGCTGCCGCCGCGCAATTTCTGTTCTCATCCTGAAGCAAAGTTCTTAACCCGAGGTACTATTTCTAGGTTAGCGGAGTCTGTAACCTGAAGCGTATGTAACCCGAGGTACCACTGTATTCAGATTGTTCAAAGTATTCAAAGCATTCACTCCAGGATAATATCCAGCTGCATTGCAAGAGAGTGCCCAGCTGTTCCTCAATCTGCTAGGCGGTGTTTTCTCGATCATCAGTCCCAGACACCTCAAGTTCGTTCATTTTGCTTTCCATGCAAAAAGTCCAGTTGTTATTATCACTAGCTATCAAGAAAATTCTTCCTCCAGTCCAGTATAACAAATGTTTCTTATCTGGATGATAATAATAAATAATTCTTTACTTATTATATGTTCATTAATTTGTACCCAATCCCATCTCCTGTTGGCCATGATGTCCCACCTTGATTTAGGAAGAAAAGTCCTTCCATTTCCACTTCTTTCATTTATTTTTTCTTGTTCTTCCAAATTGCTGCAAATCAATTGCAAACCAATTAATTCAGTTTCATATAATTTTCCCAAACCGGCTTTCCATTCCACGTATAATATATGTCCAAGATGAACCTCTATTGCTGTTTATTGTTCTCAGTTAATCTCTAGATAACATCCTCTAAAGGTAAAGGGACCCCTGACCATTAGGTCCAGTCGTGGCCGACTCTGGGGTTGCAGCGCTCATCTCACTTTACTGGCCGAGGGAGCCAGCATACAGCTTCTGGGTCATGTGGCCAGCATGACTAAGCCGCTTCTGGCAAACCAGAGCAGCGCACGGAAACGCCGTTTACCTTCCCGCCGGAGCGGTACCCATTTATCTACTTGCACTTGGACGTGCTTTCGAACTGCTAGGTTGGCAGGAGCAGGGACTGAGCAACCGGAGCTCACCCCGTCGCAGGGATTCGAACCGCTGACCTTCTGATCGGCAAGCCCTGGGCTGTGTGGTTTAGACCACAGCACCACCCGCGTCCCTAGTATTAACCAAAATCATTATACATCAGCTGCTCCTTTACATCCCTGCATACGGAAAAAGTGAACCTTAATAAGACTCACCCTGTATATATATTCAGTGACAGCTGTTGTGGTTATTACTCCATCTTCCCTTTAAACATTTGCTTGAATTTTAATAAGTTCCATTTTTCAGAGTTCATTGTTGTCTTCCAACTTGTACCTCCGCATTTTCCTTGTTCAGATCCAGTTTTTTGCTGCTTAACTGCATCTCTTATGTTCCTGCTCATGCTGCCCAAGGTCACTTCAGATATTCCTCCACAGAGATAAATCTGGCTCTCAAACAGGATAATTTATCGAACAGCCCCGCCATTAGAGTCTCTGTCCCTCTCCAACACACAGCAGGCACATCCTGTCCAGTACCTCCAGGTCACCTGTTTCGCCTCTATGCCAAGCTGTGTCACGCTCCTCTCAACCTCTTCATGGCCTGAGTTCATAGAATCATAGAATCATAGAGTTGGAAGAGACCACAAGGGCCATCGAGTCCAACCCCCTGCCAAGCAGGAAACACCATCAGAGCACTCCTGACATATGGTTGTCAAGCCTCTGCTTAAAGACCTCCAAAGAAGGAGACTCCACCACACTCCTTGGCAGCAAATTCCACTGTCCAACAGCTCTTACTGTCAGCAAGTTCTTCCTAATGTTTAGGTGGAATCTTCTTTCTTGTAGTTTGGATCCATTGCTCCGTGTCCGCTTCTCTGGAGCAGCAGAAAACATCCTTTCTCCTTCCTCTATGTGACATCCTTTTATATATTTGAACATGGCTATCATATCACCCCTTAACCTCCTCTTCTCCAGGCTAAACATGCCCAGCTCCCTTAGCCGTTCCTCATAAGGCATCGTTTCCAGGCCTTTGACCATTTTGGTTACCCTCCTCTGGACACGTTCCAGTTTGTCAGTGTCCTTCTTGAACTGTGGTGCCCAGAACTGGACACAGTACTCCAGGTGAGGTCTGACCAGAGCAGAATACAGTGGCACTATTACTTCCCTTGATCTAGATGCTATACTCCTATTGATGCAGCCCAGAATTGCATTGGCTTTTTTAGCTGCCGCGTCACACTGTTGGCTCATGTCAAGTTTGTGGTCAACCAAGACTCCTAGATCCTTTTCACATGTACTGCTCTCAAGCCAGGTGTCCCCCATCTTGTATTTGTGCCTCTCATTTTTTTTGCCCAAGTGCAATACTTTACATTTCTCCCTGTTAAAATTCATCTTGTTTGTTTTGGCCCAGTTCTCTAATCTGTCAAGGTCGTTTTGAAGTGTGATCCTGTCCTCTGGGGTGTTAGCCACCCCTCCCAGTTTGGTGTCATCTGCAAATTTGATCAGGATGCCCTTGAGTCCATCATCCAAGTCGTTGATAAAGATGTTGAATAAGACCGGGCCCAAGACAGAACCCTGTGGCACCCCACTAGTCACTCTTCTCCAGGATGAAGAGGAACCATTGATGAGCACCCTTTGGGTTCGGTCAGTCAGCCAGTTACAAATCCACTGAGTGGTAGCATAGTCAGGACCGCATTTTACCAGCTTCTTTACAAGAATATCATGGGGCACCTTGTCAAATGCCTTGCTGAAATCAAGGTAGGCTACATCCACTGTGTTCCCTTCATCTACCAGGCTTGTAATTCTGTCAAAAAATGAGATCAGGTTAGTCTGACATGACTTATTTTTCAGAAATCCATGCTGACTATTGGTGATCACAGCATTCCTTTCTAGGTGCTCACAGACTGTTTGCTTAATGATCTGCTCCAGAATCTTCCCTGGTATTGATGTCAGACTGACTGGGCGGTAATTATTTGGGTCCTCTCTTTTCCCCTTTTTGAAAATAGGCACAACATTTGCCCTCCTCCAGTCTGTCGGGACTTCGCCCGTTCTCCAGGAATTCTCAAAGATGACTGCCAGTGGTTCTGAGATCACATCTGCCAGTTCTTTTAATACTCTTGGATGCAGTTCATCTGGCCCTGGAGACTTGAATACATCTAAACTAGCCAAGTATTCTTGTACTATCTCCTTAGTTATTCTGGGCTGTGTTTCCTTTGCTGAATCATTTGCTCCAAATTCTTCAGGTTGGGCATTGTTTTCTTTATCGGAGAAGACTGAGGCAAAGAAGGCATTGAGGAGTTCAGCCCTTTCTGTGTCCCCTGTTTGCATTTCACCATCTTCTCCTCTGAGTGACCCCACTGTTTCTTTGTTCTTCCTTTTGCTACGAACATACCCATAAAAGCCTTTTTTGTTGCTTTTAACCTCTCTAGCAAGCCTGAGTTCATTCTGTGCTTTAGCTTTTCTGACTTTGTGTCTACACGTGCTGGCTATTTGTTTGAATTCCTCTTTGGTGGTTTCCCCCCTTTTCCATTTTTTGTACACATCCTTTTTTAATCTTAACTCAGTTAAAAGTTCTTTAGATAGCCACCCTGGCTTCTTTAGGCACCTTCCATGTTTCCGTCTCATTGGTATTGCCTGACGTTGTGCTTTTAGTATCTCCCTCTTAACAAACTCCCAGCCATCATGAACTCCCTTTCCTTTTAGTATTACTGTCCATGGGATCCCACCCAGCACTTCCCTAAGTTTTATGAAGTCGGCTTTCTTAAAGTCAAGAAATCGAGTCCTAGTATGCTTGGCTGCTCCTTTCCGCTGTATAGTAAACTTCAGAAGAGCATGATCACTCGCGCCTAATGATCCTTCCACTTCTACCCCACTAACCAGGTCATCATCATCCTTCCATAGTAACAGAGTAGACTGCATTCTTGCTAGTCTGAAGAGTCGTAAAATGCAATTCCTACGTTTCTCCCTCCAGAAACAGCAAACAATGCACAGAGATGATTGTAAACACAAATCGAATGACCAGTCAGTCCTTAGTCAGAGGAGGGCAGGCATAGTAAGACTTTTTCAAATTCCTAGTAAAACATAAAAACGTCTGCTTTCCTCAGCCAAAAGTCCCACGTTCCCAACACTTGCGTCTTCTTTTCATTAATCAGGAGAGGGCAGAGAAAGTACAGGGGGAAATAGTGTAACATAAAACAGTCTGCCCCCCTCCTTCTCTATTCAAGTCTGTTGCAGGTATCTTCAGAAATTCCAGTTCTTACACGACAGCTGGTTAAGTCGCAACCTGCGTTGTATATCTTGTCCAGAGAATGCTCTTAGTTTCATCCAATTAGCCAGATTGAAGGAGGAATCTTTCCACGCTTCAGAAAAAGGCTCTGGAGGCTGGTTCTTTGGCAGAGAACTCACTCCCAGCGTCCCCTTCATTTCTTCTTCCATGGAGGCAGTCATGGGGTGAGCCAACATCTACATGCACCTTAGTCTCTCTGATTCTTCCCAGAGACGTCTGGGAGAGGACATGCTTCATTCTCTCTCTCCCTCCCTCTGCCTGAACTTATTCACAATCCCCAGAGGGGTTCTAAAGAACTGCCACCCTTGAATATGGGTGTTGACCAGAAGCCTAAAAGTCCTTCCATTCCAATTCTTCCATTTTTTTCTCTCCAGACAAGTTACCAGCTGTTTGGTGGCTTCCCCCCCCCCCCCCCGAGTTTACTTCAGTTTGAACAAAAGATCATTTCTCTCCCAGCTCTTTCTCTGCCATCACAGAATGTTTCTTAGTGTTTCTGTCCATGGCTCCATTCCTTTGCTCCAGAATAACGGTTAAGATACAACTTTGATAGAGGGCTTCTTTCTTTTTCTCCTCTTCTTCTGTTATTTGTTTGTTTCTTTTTCCATTTATTCTCTCTGTTTTATTTTTATTTAGTTTGGCTTTCATTGTATTTAATGTTGAAAATCCCTGAAAAGAAACTTCTTATCTCAGTGTGAAAAGTGGCTCCTTCAGAGCATGTTAGGTTCATCCCAATTCATCTCCCAATCTTCAAAGGGAGAGCGTGGTACTGGTATCTTTGCCCTGGCTGTCATAAATCATCACATAATCTCTACTGGCAGGGTGTCGACAGCCCAGAACTAGCCAGCCTCCCCCACCCTGGAGTCACCGCTTCTGTCAAAGACAACTGATATTACAGATGGAACAGATTCCATGATTGGGCCAAACAAAATCCATCCCAAAATCCATCCCAGAAAAGAGCCAGGGTTTTGGGATCTCAGGTTCCCATAAAGAGGTCTCTGAATGCCACTCAACAAAGGCAGTGAACCCTAAAGTTAGTCCTCCCATCTCACTCCCTTCAGTTATTCCTCTCTCACAAGCATTAATGAGCAATGTTCAATAATTGCGGGCTCCATTTCTTGCTGAGCCTCTAATTCATCTCTCTCTTTGTTGCAGGGGATGATGAATTGGAAATGGAGGACAAGGGAGACCATGACGAAATCCACACAGAGGACAAACCAAGTAAATATTTGGAATGTGGAAAGAGCTTCAATCAAAGCTCCCATTCAACTTCCCCTCGAAGAAATCCCATTGGGAAGAAAGCTTATCGGTGCTTGGAGTGTGGAAAGAGCTTCTGTCGGAGGGGTCATCTCATTATTCATGAAAGAATTCATACTGGGGAGAAACCATATCAGTGTGAGGAATGTCAAAAGTGCTTCAGTCACAGGTCCAGCCTCACTACCCATCAAAGACTTCATACAGGGGAGAAGCCTTATCAGTGCTTGGAATGTGGAAAGAGCTTCAGTCAAAAGTTCCAGCTCATTTCCCATCAACGAATTCATACACGGGAGAAACCTTTCCAATGCCTGGAATGTGGAAAGAGCTTCAGTCACAGGTCCAGCCTCGTTTTCCATCAAAGAATGCATACAGGGGAGAAACCTTTTCGATACTTGGATTGTGGAAAGAGCTTCAATCAAAGCTCCGATTCAACTTCCCATCAAAGAAATCCCATTTTGAAGAAACCCTACCAGTGCTTGGAATGTGGAAAGAGCTTCACTCGGAGCGGTCATCTCATTATCCATGAAAGAACTCATACAGGGGAGAAACCATATCAGTGTGAGGAATGTCAAAAGTGCTTCAGTCACAGGTGCAGCTTCATTTCACATCAAAGAATTCATACAGGGGAAAAACCTTATCGGTGCTCGGAATGTGGAAAGAGCTTCAGTCGGAGTGACCTACTCACGGTCCATCAAAGAATTCATACAGGCGAAAAACCTTTTCAGTGCTCGGAATGTGGAAAGAGTTTCAATCAGAGTGCAACCCTTGCTGCCCATCAAAGAATTCATAAAAAACCTTATCAGTGCTCAGAATGTGGAAAAAGCTTCAATGAGAGCACTAAGCTCACTTCCCATCAGATTATTCATAGAGGGGAGAGACCATTTCAGTGCTTGGAATGTGGAAAGAGATTCACACAGAAGGCAGGTCTCACTTCCCATCAAAGAACTCACTCCTGGGAGAGCCCATATAAATGCTTGGAATGTGGAAGGAGTTTTAGTCAGGACTCCCATCTCATTTCCCACCAAATAATTCATACAATGGAGAGACCATATAAATGCTTGGAATGCGGAGAGAGTTTTAGTCAGGAGTCCTTTCTCACTTCCCATCAAAGAACTCACAGCAGGGAGAATCAGATTCCCCTTGAATCATTGAATTGTTGCATTGGATTGGATGGTGAGTCTCATCTTCTCCAACCCCCTGCAATGAAGGATATTCAACAAAAGAATTCATGACAGATGTTCATCCAGCCTTTGCTTTAAAACCTTCAATTCAAGAATAGTCCTGTACTTGTTTGTTCCACAGTCAAACAGTTCTTGCTGTCAGAAAGTTCTTCCTGATGTTTCATCAGGTTTTCCTTACTTGTATCTTGAATGCATTGGTTTGGGTCCTCCTTACACCAGAACAGGAAGAAGCAAGTTTGCTCAATCTTCTATGGCACAACCCTTTAGATATTGTAAGATGTCTATCACATCTCCTTCTCCATCTCATTTTCTCCATAATAAACATCCCGGCTCTCTCAACCATTTCTCCAAAGTCTTGGTTTCCAGAACCTTGGTCCCCTTGATCTCCCTCCTCTGCACCCATTCCAGCTTGTCAGGGATGAAGCAGATCCAGAACTCTGGTTCAAAAGGTTTGGCCCCAGAAGCTTCAAAGCCATTGTGGAGACTCAATGTGTGCAACAAAACATTCCTGCATTGCAGGGGGTTGAACTGGAAGACCCTTGGGGTTCCTTCCAACTGTATGATTCTGTGTTGATGCAGCCTAGAATAGCATTAGTTGGGTTTGGTTTTTTTGCTGCTGCATCTCACTGTTGACTCACTACAAGCTTGTGGTCTACTAAAAGGCCTTGATCCTTTTCATATATATGTGTTGCTGATTATTCCTGCCTACTTGCAGAACCTGATATTTGTCCCTACTGAAATTCATTTATTGCATTCAAATACCACCTTTTCCAACAAGAAAATCCTTAATAAAATATTTTTTTAAAAAAAATAATACCACCTTTTCCTCCAAGGGGCTGCTACATGGTTCTCCCCTTCCTCTTTTAATCCTTTATTTCTGTTTCTATTTTCTGTTGTTACTGTATTTCACCAGATCTTAACCTATTACAGTAGTTGTAAGAATGGAATCCCTTCCTCTTAATCCTGACAATAACCCTGTGAGGTTGGTCAGGATGTGAAGCAGTGCCTGGCCCCCAAGGACACCTGGTGAGCATCAGGGCCGAGCAGGAATTTGAACCCAGGTCTGCCAAGTCATACTCTGACACTCTAACCACTATACCACACTAGCTCTTTCATGAGACTCTCAGAAATTGTGCCTTTGTGCGCTTCTGCTTCACGTTTAGGCGCAGTGTTCCGGTCCTTGTACTTAAACCTTCTGTACACAGAATAATATAATAGTGCATTTCAGTGCTTTTTGGGGGGGGGGTACGCAGGGTACACATACCCCAAAACATTTTGTGAATCCTTTTACTTTTGTCCATTTACTGTATTTATTTTTCCTGATTTGAACTATAAAATGGTGATTTTCTTGAGTCAAAATGAGAGCACACCTAAACCTTTTTTTAAGAAAAAAAAACACTGGTGCATTTAAGGTGCTGTTAGCTAGAAAGGCAGAAAGGGAAAGTTTGGGCTGCTGCGTGTGAGTGTTGATTAACAGAGCATCAGAAAGGGGGGGGGGCTGAGTTACTACAGCATAATAACCACGGCTTTATTTACTTAAACCATCTATGTCCTTTCAAATGTGTTTGTGGGAAGGTGGTTATTCTTTTGTTTTGATTCATGTTTTTATTATGTCTTTTGTGTTTTTATTTTGTAATTTTATGCTGTGAAGCACTCTGATATCTTCAGGTGAAAGTCATCATACAAATGGGAAAAATTAAATAAATAAATAGCAAACAATAAATAGAACGTTAAAATACACAACCACACTGAAAAATAGCCACATAAATAACGAGAAGATCTAAAATACAGATAGAAAAACCCGTAGCAACAACAAACCTGCTAAGCCCAGGTGTTTGTTCAGCGGCTCCAGCTTTTGTAGCTGGAGTCCGTCTGGACTCTCCTAGGCCACATGGGAAAAGGCCTGCAAGGCAGGAGAAGGTCTTAGAGGACTCACAGCCAGGATGGTCACTGTCCTCTTCCGCAGTCTCAGCTTTTGTAGCTGGAGTCCATCTGCTCATCACCTTGGACCCGGCCCCCTCAGGCTGGTGGAGAAAGCCTGCAAGGAAACAGTTGGAGGTTGAACTCAGTAGTAGAGGAACATCCTTGTAATACCTATTGTTACAGTAGTATAAAGTAATGAAGAATGAACAGAAAAAACTGGAAGATTTGAAACCATACACAATGTTAGGGTTGCCTTATTTCAAATAGTAAAAAGCCATGGCCTTCCTGAAAGCTGTTGAGCTTTTTTTTTTTTTTTTAGGAAGACCCCAACACTATTGTGTTTTTTTAAGGACCCCCCCCCCCCATTTTATGACAGTGCCAAAATAAGATGATTTTTTCATTGATTTAGCTAAGATCCAGGAAAATCTGGACTTGGGCAGCCCTAACTTATCTACACCAAGTTATCTTGAAATTAGTGTTTATTTTCAATAAATCAGTTGTACTCCACTTCACACCTCATTCTTCGCTACGTTGGGGGTGAAGTGTTCAGGTCAGAGTTCTGGGGTGGCAGTGGGAATAAGGGGGGGGGGTTGGTGAAAGGCCCAGCTGTGCCCCCTGAATGCAGGGGGAAGAGGGAGCAGGAGGGGGTGGGCGCAACATGGGGGGAAAACAGCCTCTGCATGGTGCATTCTGAAGCGTTTTTCAAAGTGCTCCATAAAAACAAACATTTATAACATTCCTATAAGGTAGACCAGTAGCATAGGCACACCTTTCCTTAAACTTCAGTTGTTAAAAATCAGTTTGTACCCTTCAGGTAGATATTCCTGTTTCTAGACGAGGTGGGAAAATGCTCAACTTGGTTTCTGTTACTTCTCTCTCGCTCCTTAGTTATGGCAGGTGTGGCAGCTCAATCCTTTTGACCCAGACCAGGTTCCTTTTCCTCAGTCTCCCTCTCTCTCAGCAATGCCCCTCCTGAGGCGTTTTATTTTGGGCGCCAGACCCAGGGGATCCCTCGGCCCTCTTCTTTCCCCCCCGACTCAGCCCCTCTTCCTCTCTCCTCCTTCTGGCCCCCGAGATTCTCCTCAGGCCAGAGCCACTTCTCCCTCAGACTCAGCCTCTCCTCCTCCTCCCTTCCTCCCATCTCAGCTCCAGCCTCAAAACTCCCTCAGAAAAGGCGCCTCTCATCTTCCCGCCAAAAGGGCTGGCTCCGCCCCCGCCTCTGGCTGGCAGTCTCGGGAGCCAATCAGAGAGAGAAGTTCCAGCCGCCTGGTGGCGTTTCTGAGGGACTGCAGCTCCAGACTCGGCCCGGGCTCAGCTGTCTCTCTCTCTCCCCCACCCCCGACCCACTGCTTAGTATTGCACCCCTGCCGCTTTCTGGAACTGCCTTGAAAGTGGGGCTGCTCTGAGGGGGCGCTGAGCTCTCATTGCTGGGGCAGAAGGAAGGAGGCAGGCAAAGAGAAGAAGAGAGAAAAGAACCCGCGGAGGAGATGGCTCGTAAAATGTTGCCGCGAGATTTGTTCCAATGAGATTTCATCGTGTTCTTTCAGCAGGAACTTTTCATGTTTCAAAAGATTTTATCAGGAGCTTATTATCTTGTAAAAACTATGATCCATGTCTCAAGCATAGAAGAGGAAAAAAGAGAAAACAACCGATTGAGGAAATGCCTTATGAATGTATGCAATGAAATGTGTTCCAACGAAAATTTGCATAGTATTGTAAACAGTGCATGCTACAAAACTCCCTTTCCCTTTAATATAACTTTTTCACGGGGACGTATTATCATGCAAAACTATGATCCATGTCTCAAGAGTAGAATAGATTTAGGTTTCATCTGGAACCCAAAATAATGGATCCAAACTAAAGGATTAAAAGGAGAAGAAGGGAGATTGCAAGGAAATACTGGGGGTCCCTCCATGGGCGTAGCAAAGAGGAGGCAGGGAGGGGCCACTCCCCCCCAAATCAGGGTGCGCTCGGAAGGCCAAGAGTTAAGAGGAGCGGAGCTGGATTCCTAGAGAGGACCGGAAATAGGATGGAAGGAGGGAAGTCCTCCGGAGGCAAAGCCCCTCCTTCCCCGGAAGAGGGGGCTCTGGTCGCCTTTGCAGGAGCTGCCTCGGTGTCGCCTTCTCTGCTGGGTGAGTCTCCTCTCTCTTCCCCCAGAGGGTGCCGTAGGGAGAAAGGGGGGGGGTCCCAGGGCTGCAGGGCAGGGTGCATGGGGGGCTCCCCCCACAACTCGCAAAGTGGGGAAGCAGAGGGTCCTCCCCTGCAGCTGCTCCCCCCTGCCCCCCTTTGCTGCCCCCCTGCCCCCCTCCCTCTCTGCAAACCCAGGGAGGGGCGAGATCCCAGGAGGTTTGCAGCTGTGGAACCTCAGAATCAGAAGTGGCATAAATAAAGGGAGGGGGCTCAGTCCATAATCTGGGTGCCGCATTTGGCACCAGTTTCCGAGTCCTCTTCAAAGGCAGCTCCATGGAGAGGGCAATGCACTCAGCAGAGGAGACTCCTAGAATCTTAGAATCGTAGAGTTGGAAGGGATCCTTACGGTCATCTCGCCCAACCCCGTAAAATGCAAGAATGTCAACTAAAGCATCCAGGACAGTTTTAAAACCTTCATGGAAGGAGAGCCCACCAGCCTTCGCAGGGAGGCTGTTCCATTCTTGCACACCCCTTACCCTCAGATACTTAGACAGAAGCTCCTTGAATCCATTGGGTCAATTCCTGTCCTCTCAGGTTCCTCTTTTCTCATCTCCCTCAACCATTCCTCATAAGGCTTGGCTTCCAGACCCTCAGTCATCCTAGTCGCCTTCCTCTGAACATCTCCCAGCTTCACAATACCCTTCCTAAATTGTGGTGCCCATAACTCCAGGAGGGGTCTGCCCAGGGCAGAATAGAGTGGTGCTATTACTTCATTGATCTGGACTCTAGACCTCTGTGGATGCAGCCTACAATCACATTAGCCTTTTTTGCTGCTGAATCAGACTGTTGATTCATGTTCAGCTTTTGGCCTACGCAAACCCCTATGTTCTCCATCTTACATTTTTGTGGCTGGTTCTTCCTGCCTAGGCGAAGAATCTAACATTTGTCCTTCTGGAAATCCCTGAGTGACATCTGTACTTTCTCTAAGGCCCATCTGTAGTTAGAAAGGCAATGTATCACCTCTTGAGAGAAGCATCATGCACTCCTGTCTCCCCACTTACCTTTGTCTCTTGCAGGTGACAGGAGATTGCCAGCAAGACCTCCTCATCCATCTTTTCTTGGTGGCAGAGCAGTTACTGTGGAACCAGCTCAGGTAGGGGGAAGGAGCCTTGTGGGGAAAGAGGCAGGGGGTGGGGTGGGGCAGCCACGATTCCTCTGGGGGACACCTGGCTTGAGAGCAGTACATGTGAAAAGGATCTAGGAGTCTTGGTTGACCACAAACTTGACATGAGCCAACAGTGTGACGCGGCAGCTAAAAAAGCCAATGCAATTCTGGGCTGCATCAATAGGAGTATAGCATCTAGATCAAGGGAAATAATAGTGCCACTGTATTCTGCTCTGGTCAGACCTCACCTGGAGTACTGGGTCCAGTTCTGGGCACCACAGTTCAAGAAGGACACTGACAAACTGGAACGTGTCCAGAGGAGGGCAACCAAAATGGTCAAAGGCCTGGAAACGATGCCTTATGAGGAACGGCTAAGGGAGCTGGGCATGTTTAGCCTGGAGAAGAGGAGGTTAAGGGGTGATATGATAGCCATGTTCAAATATATAAAAGGATGTCACATAGAGGAGGGAGAAAGGTTGTTTTCTGCTGCTCCAGAGAAGCGGACACGGAGCAATGGATCCAAACTACAAGAAAGAAGATTCCACCTCAACATTAGGAAGAACTTCCTGACAGTAAGAGCTGTTTGACAGTGGAATTTGCTGCCAAGGAGTGTGGTGGAGTCTCCTTCTTTGGAGGTCTTTAAGCAGAGGCTTGACAACCATATGTCAGGAGTGCTCTGATGGTGTTTCCTGCTTGGCAGGGGGTTGGACTCGATGGCCCTTGTGGTCTCTTCCAATTCTATGATTCTATGATTCTATGAATCTCTCGCTTCTTTCTCTTGGCATTTGTCAAAACTGCCCTTAACAAAGACTGAAAATGTTATTGAAGAATGTTCATGTGCTGAGAATGAGGAACATCCACTTCATCTTAATTCTCTTTCTGAATGTCCTTATCAGTAGTCGCAGTTTTATTTGTCTATTTATCATGAATACTAAAACACGCTTCTCATCAGTTTTGTTGTTGTAGTTCAGGCCTTTAGTCGTGTCCGACTCTTCATGAACCAGAGCACGATGGGCACTCCTGTCTTCCACTGCTGCTCATCAGTTTGCAAACTATAAAGAGCAGTAGCCATGATTCACCTAACCAGCCCCATCTGTTGCAGAATGGGACTTTCCTCACTCTCCCTTCTTTGTGCCCCATGTGCCCTTGGGGTTTTCTTAATGCACACAGCAAAAAACACATAAAAATAATTCCATTAAAACATTAAAATAAGCATCCATACTTAAATTGTGCAGCAAAACAATCCCATGAAGACGACGCAGAAAACAACAAAACAATTCGTAGTAGATCATTGTTATACTGGCTAAGAGGAGGACCTTTCTCTCTCTCTCTCTTTTTAAAGAGTTCACTGTCCTCTGAAGACATCGCTGTTCGTTTCACGGGTGAGCAGTGGGCATTGCTGGATCCTGACCAGAGAACAGAAGTCATAGAGGAGAATTGTGGAATCATGGCCTCTCTTGGTAACCTTGACACAGGGCTTTATATTTTCTTTTGCTGCTTCTTCTTCTTCATCATCATCTTTTATTTATCCAATTTACTTTCTTTTTCTATTTATCCTCTGTGTTTCATTTTTATTTAGTTTGCCTTTCATTGTATCCTAAATGGAACACTTTTAGTAAAAATTGATATTGAAACCCCTGAAAACAAACTTCTTATCTCAGTATGAAAAGCAGCTCCTTCAGAGCATGTGAGGTTCACCCCCAGTTCATCTCCCTGTCTTCAAAGGCAGAGTGTGATACTGGTGTCTTTGCCCTGGCTATCATAAATCATCACATAAGAATCTCTGCTGGCAGAGCGGCAACAGCCAAGAACTAGCCAGCCTTCCCCACCTTGGAAGTCACTGCTTCTGTCCCTTTTGCTTCACCAAAGAGATGACTGACATTAGAGATGGAGCAGATTCATGATTGAACCAAACAAAATCCATCCCAAAATCCTTGCCAGAAAAGAGCCAGGCTTTTGGAATATCAGCTTCCCATAAAGATGCCCCCGAAAGCCAGTCAACCAATTAAATGAACCC
This sequence comes from Podarcis pityusensis, assembly GCF_964106645.2. NCBI lineage: Eukaryota > Metazoa > Chordata > Lepidosauria > Squamata > Lacertidae > Podarcis > Podarcis pityusensis. The sequence goes on along the minus strand of NC_138038.1, from coordinate 55,180,162 downwards.
TAAAGTAAGTCCTCCCATCTATCTCCTTTCTGTTCTTCCTCTCTCACAAGCGTTAAGGACCATTGTTCAATAATTGGGGGGGGGGGCTCCATTTCTTGCTGAGGCTGTAATCCATTTCTCTTTTCTCTGCAGGTGGTGATGAATTGGAAATGAAGAACATGGGAGACCATGATGAAATTCACACAGGGGAGAAACGATATAAAAATTTGGAATGTGGAAAGAGCAGTCAAAGTTCCCATTCAACTTCCCATCAAAGAAATCCCATTGGGAAGAAACCTTATCAGTGCTTGGAGTGTGGAAAGAGCTTTGGTTGGAGGGCTCATCTCACTGTCCATGAGAGAATTCATACAGGGGAGAAACCATACAAGTGTGTGCAGTGTGGCAAGAGCTTCAGTCAGCGGGCCAATCTCACAACCCATCAAAGACTTCATACAGGGGAGAAACCTTACCAGTGCTTGGAATGTGGAAAGAGCTTCAATGAAAAGGCCAAGCTCACTTCCCACCAAATAATTCATACAGGGGAGAATCCTTATCATTGCTTGGAATGTGGAAAGAGCTTCTCTCGGAGTGACTCTTTCACTTTCCATCAAAGAATTCATACAGGGGAGAAACCCTATCAGTGCTTGGAATGTGGAAGGAGATTCAGTCAGAAGGGAAGTCTCAATTCCCATGAAAGAACTCATAGCTGGGAGAGTCCACATAAATGCTTGGAATGTGGAAGGAGTTTTAGTCAGGACTCCCATCTCATTTCCCATCAAATAATTCATACAATGGAGAGACCATATAAATGCTTGGAATGCGGAGAGAGTTTTAGTCAGGAGTCCTTTCTCACTTCCCATCAAAGAACTCACAGCAGGGAGAATCAGAATCCCCTTGAATCATTGAATTGTTGCATTGGATTGGATGGTGAGAGTCATCTTCTCCAACCCCCTGCAATGAAGGATATTCAACAAAAAAATTCATGACAGATGGCCATCAAATCTTTGCTTAAAATCCTTCAATTCAAGAAGAGTCCACCACCACCTGAACTTATTGTTTCCACAAGCAAACAGTTCTTGCTGTCGGAAATTATTCCCAATGTTTACTCAGAATCTCCTTTCTTCAATACACCAGAGCAGGAGAAAGCAAGCTTGCTCCCTCTTCCATGGCACAGCTCTTTAGATATTGGAAGATGTCTATAACATCTCCTTCTCCATCTCCTTTTCTCCATAATAAACATCCCCCACTCCAACCGTTCCTCATAAGGCTTGGTTTCAAGACCCTTGATCACCTTGGGCGCCCTCTGCAGCCTTAACTTTTGTAGCTGGAGTCTCTCTTTCCATCCATCTTACTTGGCCCTTCTCTCCTAGCCGTGTGGAAATAGGCCTGCAAGGCATGGAGATGGTCTTCCAGGACTCGCAGCCAAGGTGGTTTCTGTTTTTTTTTTAATAAGATATTTATTAAGCTTTTTAAAAATATTACAATAAAAATGGAAAAAATAACAAAAATACAAAATAAAAATAATTAAAAACACACAGATTTTCCATTACTTATTTTCCTTTAGCTTGTTTCCTGGACCTCCTCATACCTCCCTTTTTTTGTATTCCAATTCAGTTTGTTGGTTCAGCAAATTCTTGCCCTCTTTATTTATCCTAATCTTTAGTCTTAAAATAGTAACGTTAAATTTTTACCTATTAACAACCCATTTTTCATAATCCCTTAAAGCATTACAGCTGGAAACCACTTAATTTCTATCCAACATCATTCTAACATTCATTAGGTTTCTGGCCTCTTCAGGAGAGGCAGTTGGAGGTCAGAGTGGGGTGGGAGAGCGGTGGGAATTGTGAAGGAGGGTTGGTTAGATCAGTAGAAGAGGAACAGCATAATAAAGCCACCTTTTACAGTTTTAATAAAATAAAAGTATCAGGCATATCTGAAAGCACATGCTTATGTACACAAAGTTACCTTGAACTTCCATTTTTATTTTTTAATAAAACGGTTATACTGCACCAGAGACGTCATTCCTTGCTATGTTGGGGGAGAAGTGTTCAAATAGGAGTTCTCTGGGTTGGCACCTTGAATGAAAGGGATTTTTGGTGAAAGGCCCCTTGAATAAAATTGGGAAGGTGGTGCAGGGAGGTGTGGGCACTCCCAGAGCACCTCTGAGGGATGGCAAAGGGGGCATAACGTGGGGAGATAAACTAGACTTCTTCAAGGGACATTCCAAAGTGTTAAAAGCGCTTCATAAAAACAAACTCTGACAACTGGTGGACCACTATCATTTGTCCAGTACTGCAGTATGCTAAAGAAAATGGATGGAGAGCGGAGAAGGGTGTGAACCGGGACTTTCTTCCTTGCCCCCCACCAGAGTCTGATTTTTTTCTGTCTATTGACGCCTGTTTGGTGCTGAACTGTGTTAGGTCCTGATTTTTTAGCCTTTGATCATTGTTGCTTTCTTAAACTGACTTTAAAGTGGGGCTGTTCTGGAGGGGGCCCTGAGCTATGTCTGCCGCCTTAAGCTGGAAAGGTGCCTGTGACTTTGCCCTCACTGCTGGGGCAGAAGGAAGGGAGTTGCTGTGAGGGATGGGTAGTCAGAAGAAGAGAGAAAGCAACCCATGGAGGAGATGGCTTTTTAATTGCTGCAATGAGATTTGCTCCATCGAAATAAAATCTTGTTCTTTCAGAAGGAGCTTTTCCTGTTGTTCCCTTGTCCATTAATTTAACTTTTCCCTAAGCGCTGATTATCTTGCAAAACTATAGAGCAAGTCTCAAAAATAGAAGGGATTGAGGTTTCATCTGGGGCTCTCTTGATGATCCAAAATAATGGATACAGGTTAATGATAATAATGATAATGATCATAATTTATTATTTATACCCCGCCCATCTTGCTGGATTTTCCCAGCCACTCTTGGCGGCTCCCAACAGAATATTAAAAACATGATAAAACATCAAATATTAAAAACCTCCTGATACAGGGCTGCCTTCAGATGCTTTCTAAAAGTTTGGTAGTCATTTTTCCCTTTGACATCTGACAGGAGGGTGTTCCACAGGGCGGGCGCCACCACCGAGAAGGCCCTCTGCCGGGTTCCCTGCAGCTGGGCTTCTCGCAGGGAGGAAGCCGCCAGAGGGCCCTCCGTGTCCGGGCAGGACGATGGAGGCGGAGACGCAGTTTGCAAGGAAACACCGGGGGTCCCTCCACGGGCGTAGCAAAGAGGAGGCAGGGAGGGGCCACTGCCCCCCAAATCAGTAACCACCCATAGAAATGCAGAGCCAGCAGAGGTTCCGCCCCCGCCCCCCCCCCGAGCTTGGCGAGCCCCCTGCGGTGGCTGCTTCTGCTGAGGTTCCCCGGGCGGGGCTCCCTGCTTCTGGCAGAGCCCTTTCCCCGCCAGCTGCTCCTCCGGCTTCTCTCGCCAGCCCCCAAATGCCCTCTCCGGGGTGCGCTCGGCAGGCCAAGAGTTAAGGGAGCGGAGCTGGATTCCTAGAGGGGACCGGAAATAAAATCAAAGGAGGGCGGGACCTCCGGAGGCAAAGCCCCACCCTTCCCGGAAGAGGGGGCTCTGGTCGCCTTTGCGGAGCTTCTCCGCTGGGTGAGTCTCCTCTCTCTCCCCCCAGAGGGTGCCGTGGGGAGAAGGGGGTCCCAGGGTTGCCGGGCAGGGTGCATGGGGGGCTCCCCCCGCGAAGTGGGGAAGCAGAGGGTCCTCCCCTGCAGCTGCTCCCCCCTGCCCCCCTCCCTCTCTGCAAACCCAGGGAGGGGCGAGATCCCAGGAGGTTTGCAGCTGTGGAACCTCAGAATCGGAGACTTGGAAGGGAACCACGAGGGGCCTCGAGTCCAATGCAGGAATCGCCACTAAAATGCTGGGCAATATGGAGAAAAAGCGGGGGGGGGGGCGCGCGTAGAAGTGGCATAAATAAAGGGAGGGGGCTCAGTCCATAATCTGGTGCAGCATTTGGCACCAGTTTCCGAGTCCTCTTCAAAGGCAGCTCCACGTAGAGGGCAATGCACTCAGCACAGGAGACTCCTAGAATCGTAGAGTTGGGAGGGATTCTTATGGTCATCTAGCCCAACCCCGTAAAATGCAAAAATGTCAACTTCCCAGGAATCTGTTCCATTGTCAAACAGCCCTTCCCCTTAGATGTTTAGACAGAAGCTCCTTGAATCCATTGAGTCAATTCCCGTCCTCTCAGGTTCCTCTTTTCTCATCTCCCTCAACCATTCCTCATAAGGCTTGGCTTCCACACCCTTGATCACCCTGGTCGCCCTCCTCGGCACACTTCCCAGCTTCCCAATATCCTTCCAAAATTGTGCTGCCCCTAACTCCAGGTGGGGTCTGCCCAGGGCAGAAGAGAGTGGTGCTGTTAATTCCTTTGATCTGGCTGTAGCCTAGCATCGCATTAGCCTTTTTTGCTGCTGCATCGCACTGTTGACTCATGTTCAGCTTGTGGTCTACTAATACTCCTACATTCTCCATCTTACACCTGTGGAGCTGGTTCTTCCTGCCTAGGCGAAGAATCTAACATTTGTCCTTCTGGAAATCCCTGAGTGACACCTGTACTTTCCCTAAGGCCCATCTGTAGTTGGAAAGGCAGTGCATCACCTCTTGAGAGAAGCGTCATGCACTCCTGGCTTTCCGCTTACCTTTGTCTCTTGCAGGGGACAGAAGGTTGCCAGCAAGACCTCCTCATCCATCTTTTCTTGGTGGCAGAGAGGAAGCAGCGACTGTGGAACCAGCTCAGGTAGGGGGAAGGAGCCTTGTGGGGAAAAAGGCGGAGGGGTGGGGCAGCCAGGGGGCTTCTGTAGTCCCAGGAATCCCTCGCCTCTTCCTCTTGGCTTCTGTCAAAACTGCCCTTAACAAAGATTGACAACATTACTCAAGAAGGTTGATGTGCTGAGAATAAGGAACATCCACCTCACCTTAATTCTCCTTCTGAATGTCCCTATCACTAGTTGCAGTTTTATTTGTCTAATTATTGTGAAATACTAAAATACACTTCTCACCAGTTTACAAACCATAAAGAGCAGTAGCCATGATTCACCTAACCAGCCCCATCTGTTGCAGAATGGGACTTTCCCCACCCTCCCTCCTTTGTGCCCCATGTGCCCTTGGAGCTTTCTTAATGCACACAGCAAAAGACATAAAAATTATTCCATTAAGATGTTAAAAGAAGCATCCATACTTAAATTGTGCAGCAAAACAATCCCATGAAGACAACGCAGAAAACAACAAAACAATTCGTACACTTCTTTGAAGTCTCTCAGCCCCACTCACCTCACAGAGTGTTTGTTGTGAGGGAGGAAGGGAAAGGAGAATGTTAGCCGCTTGGAGACTCCTTAAATGGGGTGAAAGGCGGGATATCAAATCCAAACTCTTCTTCTTCTCTTCTTCGTAGTAGATAATCATTATACTGGCTAAGAGGAGGACCTTTCTCTCTTTTTTAAAGAGTTCACTGTCCTCTGAAGACATCGCTGTTCGTTTCACGGGTGAGCAGTGGGCATTGCTGGATCCTGAGCAGAGAACAGAAGTCATAGAGGAGAATTGTGGAATCATGGCCTCTCTTGGTAACCTTGACACAGGGCTTTATATTTTCCTTTTCTTTTGCTTCTTCTTCTTCTTCATCATCATCATATTTTATTTATCCAGTTTACTTTCTTTTTCTATATATCCTCTGTGTTTCATTTTCATTTAGTTTACCTTTCATTGTATCCTAAATGGAACACTTTTAGTAAACATTGATATTGAAACCCCTGAAAACAAACTTCTTATCTTAGTATGAAAAGCGGCTCCTTCAGAGCATGTGAGGTTCACCCCAATTCATCTCCAAATCTTCAAAGGCAGAGTGTGATACTGGTATCTTTGCCCTGGCTATCATAAATCATCACATAAGAATCTCTGCTGGCAGAGCGGCAACAGCCAAGAACTAGCCAGCCTCTCCCACCTTGGAAGTCACCGCTTCTGTCCCTTTTGTTTCACCAAAGAGATGTCTGGCATTAGACATGGAGCAGATTTGGTGATTGGGCCAAACAAAATCCATTCAAGAAAAGAGCCAGGCTTTTGGAATCTCAGGTTCCCATATCCCTGAATGCCAGTAAACAAAGCCAGTGAACCCTGAAGACCTCTCATCTATCTCCTTTCTATTCTTCCTCTCTCACAAGCATTAATGAGCATTGTTCAATACTTAGGGTTCTCCATTTCTTGCTGAGGCTCTAATCCATTTCACTTTTCTCTGCAGGCGATGATGAATTGGAAATGAAGATCAAGGGAGAGCATGATGATATTCACATAGGGGAGAAACCAAACGAATATTTGGAATGTGAGAAGAACTTTAGTCAAATCTCCCATTCAGTTTCCCATCAAAGAAATCCAACTGGGAAGAAAACCTATCAGTGCTGGAAATGTGGAAAGAGCTTCAGTCGGAGGGGTCATCTCATTATTCATGAAAGAATCCATACAGGGGAGAAACCATATCAGTGTGTGGAATGTGGAAAAAGCTTCAGTCACAGGTCCAGCCTTACTTCTCATCAACGAATTCACACAGGGGAGAAACCTTTTCCATGCTTCGAATGTGGAAAGAGCTTCACTCGGAGCGACTCTTTCATTTCCCATCAAAGAATTCATACAGGGGAAAAGCCTTTTCGGTGCTTGGAATGTGGAAAGAGCTTCAGTGAGAAGTCCAATCTCATTTCCCATCAAAGAATTCATTCAAAAGAAAAATCATTTCAGTGCTTGGAGTGTGGAAAGAGTTTCAATGTAAGAGCCAGTCTCACTTTCCATCAAAGAAATCATACAGGGGAGAAACCTTATCAGTGTGTTGAATGTGGAAAGAGATTCACTCAGAAAAAATGTCTCACTTCCCATGAAAGAATTCATACAGGGGAGAAACCATATCAGTGCTTAGATTGTGGAAAGAGATTCACATGGAGCAACTCTCTCACTTCCCATCAAAGAATTCATACAGGGGAGAAACCATTTCAGTGTGAGGAATGTGGGAAAAGCTTCGGTAAGAAGGGTGATCTCACTTCCCATCAAAGAATTCATACTGGAGAGAAACCATTTCAGTGTGAGGAATGTGGCAAGTGCTTTGCTCGTAAGGAATGTCTCACTTCCCATGAAAGAACTCATTCCTGGGAGAGCCCTTATAAATGCTTGGAATGTGGAAGGAGTTTTAGTCAGGACTCCTATCTCATTTCCCATCAAATAATTCATACAATGGAGAGACCATATAAATGCTTGGAATGTGGAAAGAATTTTAGTCAGTATTCCTACCTCACTTCCCATCAAAGAACTCATAGCGGGGAGAATCACAGTGTCCCAGAATCATTGAATTGTTGCATTGGATTGGATGGTGAGAGTCATCTTCTCCAACCCCCTGCAATGCAGGATATTCAACAAAAGAATTCATGACAGATGTTCATCCAACCTTTGCTTAAAATCCTTCAATTGAAGAAGAGTCCACCACCACGTGAACTTGTTTGTTCCACAGTCAAACAGTTCTTGCTGTCAGAAAGTTCTGCCTGATGTTTAGTCAGATTCTCCTTTCTTGTAACTTGAATGGATTTGTTTGGGTCCTTCCACTGGAGCAGGAGAAAGCAAGCTTGCTCCCTCTTCCATGGCACAGCTCTTTAGATATTGGAAGACGGCTTTCACATCTCCTTCTCAGTTTTCTCTTCTCCATGATAAACATCCCCATCTCCCTCAACTGTCCCTCATTAGGCTTGGTTTCCAGACCCTTGATCGCCTTGGTCTCCCTCCTCTGAACCCATTCCAGCTCATCAGGGATGAAGCTCATTCAGAATCTGGCACAAAAGGTTTGGCCCCAGAGACATCAAAGCCATTGTGGAGATACAAAGGAAGCAGCTTGCAAAAGGGATGGAGGTAATCCAAAATGCACCATCCGTAGTGAAGTGCATTAACTGCGTTACTGAGAGGAAGCTGAAACCTCCTTTCCCGCCATGTTTGCAACATATCTTTCCTGCATTTCAAGGGGTTTGACTAAAGGACCCTCTGTGCTCCTTCCAACTCTACTGCGCTATGATTCTCTTATCCTGTCTTGATGCAGCTTAGAATAGCATTAGCCTTTCTTTGTTGGTGCTTCACTCTGTTGACATAAGAGCCCTAGATGCTTTTTATGTGTACTGCTGGCTAGCTAGTTGTCCCTCATCTTATATTTGTGCAGCTGGTTGTGCCTGCCTAAATGCGCATCCTGACATTTGTCCTTATTGAAATTCTTTAATTGCATTCCTATAACACCCTGTCCTTGAAGGGGGTGTTACACGGTTCTTCCCTATCTCATTTAATGCTGACAATAATTATACCACGTTTTCCTCCAAGGTGGTGTTACATGGTTCTCCACAATTTCATTTAAGGCTGACAATAACCCTGTGAAGTGAACTAGGCTCTGAAGCAGCACCTGGCCTCAAAGGTCTCCCAATTAACTTCATGGCCGAGTGGTGATTTGAACCCAGGTCTCTCAGGTCATAGTCTGGCACATAACCACTATATCACACTAGCTCCGTTTTGAAACTCAGAAAGTGTGCATGCATGTGCCTCTGCTTAACATTAAGTGCAATATTCTGGTCTTTATATTCAAAGTTTTATGCACATGTACCAAAATAATTGTGGTGAGGATAGTATAATCGTAGATTTAAGGTAATGTTAGCTAGGGAGCGGGAGAGAGGTGAGTGTTGATTGGCTGAGAGTTGGAAACGTGTTGGAGTAATTCAACAATATATGTGATTGTAAATAGTTTTGGCAAGGGGGAGTTATTGGTTTGCTTTGTTCTTGTTCCAATTTTTATTATGCATTTTGTATTTCTGTTTTGTGTTTTTATGCCATGAATTGCCCTGAGATCTTCAGATGAAACGTGGTATAAAATATAATTAACAAACAAACAAATATAATTAAAATAGTCATATTCAAAGTTAGTACCTTCTGGACTTCCTGGTTTTCTAGTCATTATAGCCCCTGTACTCTTCAGCAGCCTCAGCTTTTGTAGCTGGAGTCAGTCTGGACTCTCCTAGGCCACATGGGAAAAGGCCTGCAAAGCAGAAGGTCTTCCAGGACTCACAGCCAAGATGGCTTCTGGCTCTTCAGTAAAAGTCAGAAGGTGAACTCAGTACTATAGGAACAGCCTTCCAATACCCATTGTTACAGTACAAATAAAGTGACAAAAGAAAAGAAAACTGAAGATTTGAAACCATACAGCTATGAAGAAGAGTTTGGATTAGATATCCCACCTCATCACTACCCGAAGGAGTCTCAAAGCGGCTCACATTCTCCTTTCCCTTCCTCCCCCACAACAAACACTGTGAGGTGAGAGGGGCTGAGAGACTTCAGAGAAGTGTGACTGGCCCAAGGTCACCCAGCAGCTGCAGGTGGAGGAGCGGGGAAGCGAACCAGGTTCACCAGATTACGAGTCCACCGCTCTTAACTACTACACCACACTGGCTCCCTATTGTACACTGTTACCGTGAACTTCTCGTTTATTTTTAAATAAATCAGTTGTACTCCACCTCACACCTCATTCTTCACTATGTTGGGGGTGAAGTGTTCAGGTCAGAGTTCTGGGGTGGCAGTGGGAATAAGGGGGGGGGGTTGGTGAAAGGCCCAGCTGTGCCCCTTGAATGCAGAGGGAAGAGGGAGCAGGAGGGGGTAGGCGCAACATGGGAGAGAAACAACCTCTCCATGGTACATTCTGAAGCGTTTTTCAAAGTGCTCCATAAAAACAAACCTTTTTAAAATTCCAATAAGTTGGACCAGTAGCACATGCACAGCTTTTCTTAAACTTCAGTTGCTAAAATGAGCTGTTACAGGTAAATTGATGTTCCTGTTTCTAGACGAAGTGGGAAAATGCTCATTTCGGTTTCTGTTACTTCTCTCTCGTTCCTTTCCTTAGTTATGGAGGTGTGGCAGGTCAATCCTTTTGACCCAGACCAGGTTCCTTTCCCTCAGTCTCCCTCTCTCTCAGCAATGCCCCTCCTGAGGCGTTTTATTTTGTGCGCCAGACCCAGGGGATCCCTCAGCCCCCTTCTTTCTCTCCCCCAGAGCCTGTCTCCCCCCAGACTCAGCTCCTCTTCCTCTCTCCTTCTTCTGGCCCCAGAGATTCTCCTCAGACCAGAGCCTCTCCTCCCTCAGACAAAGCCTCTCATCCCTTCCTCAGAAAATGCTCCTCTCATTTTCCCGCCAAAAGGGTTGGCTCCGCCCCCGCCTCTGGCTGGCTGTCTGGATAGCAAATCAGAGAGAGGCTCCAGCCCCCTGGTGGTGTTTCTGAGGGACCGCGCCACCAGACTCGGCCCGGGCTCAGCTGTCCATCTCTCCGTCTGTCTTTCTCAAACCCACCCCATCAGTGGGTTTTCTGCCTGTGTGCCTGAAAAAGGAGTGAGGGGCCCACAAAAGGATATGAGGGGTGTTACGGAAGGGGGGGGCATGTCTTCTTCACTACAATATATTTGCTCAATTTCTCTAGGACTCCATCACCCCTCCCCTGTCCTCCATAATCTCTCAAGTAAGGTGTCAAGACCCTAATCTGGTCAAATCGCTCTGCCAAGCCCTTCCTCCGGGCAATGCCAGGTGACAGACTATGCGTACATGGACCATTGTCTTCTCAGGATGTGCTTATCTGCGCATATCTCCAGCTCTCTGCATATTCCCCCCTCCCTCCTCCATATGTTAATCTGTGTAACCCAACCTCTTCCTAATGTATTCATGATGTAATCTGTGTAACCCAACCTCTTCTTAATGTATTCATGATGTAACTGGGATGTATTTTGCACTGTATTCTGGGATATGGAGGGAAATTTCAAAAGTTCATGTCACCCCTTTCTCGCTGTTCAATCTCGCCTTGAACCTGTTGCGCAATAAACTTGGATCTTCTGTAGTTTGCTCCTGCGTCCGGCTGAGCTCACTTTCTTCCGCAGGGACCCACGGACTTAGTCCGATGAGCTGGGTGGCAGAGTAACCCCGCACCCAGATTTTAGCCGTAACAGTTGGCAGCCCAACGTGGGGCTTGATGCGGTTCTCCCGCGTTGCTGACCGGGGGCCCCGAAATCTTCAGCCGGCACCGGGCCATTTTGCCTGGGAAGATCCTTTGGACCCCCGGCCATCTTCCGGGCGGTAATCGAAAGCCCCAGGAGTTCAGCCGGGGAGCAAAGAGGGATCCAGCCGGCTTATTCATCGATCCCGGGATCATCATAGAAGGCGCGTGAGTATAAGGAAAAGGAAAAATCCAGTGCACTGGTGGGAAGGGGGTGGAAGTCTCCTGGCAACTGAATTCTCTGCCCTCCTCTCTATCGCTCCTTCTCGCCTGTCTCTTGGTCCAAGTGGTGAGAGAGACCGTGGACCACCGCTCAGCCCGAAAGGGGGGCTCTGAGCTCTATCCCTTTCTCTAAACTCCCCAGCCAGCCGCACCAATTGGGAGTCCGAAGGTAAGACGGAGAGAGCCGACTTGAAAAACAGCCGACTCTCCGCAACGGACATCCTAGTTGAAAGCAAGGGGTTGGAGTTCTTTTTCGAACTTCTTTAGCGCCCGGCAAGGGGGCAGGAAGTGGTCTTGCTTTCTGTATCAATCCCAGCCGCACCGGTCGGATCTACGTACCACGTGTATCGTAAGCCCGCTTCCGAAAGCAAGGGGGATTTTCGATTCAAAATTCTATCCAGGGATCACCCGATCTGGCACCGCATGGCGCGGGCGTCCAGTAGGGCCCCTTTTCCTGAGATGTGACGATAGGTAGGAGGTTGCCAGGAGGGATAGCCCATGAGGAATTGGGCAGGACCGGCAGAGTGGAAAGAGACCCCAGGTTATAGGAAATAAGGAAATAAGGAAATAGGAAATAAGGAAATAGGAAAGGGAACGCAAGGAACCGGATAGCTAGAGCTCTCTAAAACCCACTAAGGAAGTTGCCAGGCAACTAGAAGTCCCTTCTCTTCTTTACTATACGTCCCTGTACTAAGCATACCAAACCCCTAGACATACCAATCCTTACAGACCCCTTTCTTTCCCCCTTTTCTGTCTAGACACGCGTGAATCATAAAGGGGTACCCAGTCAACCAAGCGTTGTGAGCCCTGCCAGTTTGATTAACTGGTGGTGTGTTTGAAGAGGCAAGGAGGCTCATAAAACCATGTGGGACCTTCCTACTAATTTCACTTAAGGAAGCCAAAGGTAGTGGCCCAACTCCTTGCAATAACCAACTAAAGGATGAGAATATATATGTTTACATGTTGTCTGTTATGTGTGTTGTCTGTTAATACATATATGAGAATATGTATGTTTACATGTTGTCTGTTATGTGTGTTGTCTGTTCCTTCTGTCTCTGGCAGACTGCCTTTCTTAAGTGTGCATAGTTTAAACTGCAAGCTTGCTTCAAATTTCTAAATCTAAGGAAACCATGCTGGACCTTAGCAGTCCTAAATAAGACAAAAATTGAGAATGAAGTGTGCAAATGTTTGTTATTTGAGAGGGGCTCCAAAAGAGAGTTTTCCTCCCAAGTGGTAAAATCCTGTATACTTGTGTTCTGAAAGGAGGATTACCCCAAGAGAGGAGGGTGATTTTAAGTCTAATGGTAAATGATGTTGTGTTGTAACTTTTGAGTTTGTGAGTACACCTGTGTTCCAGTCTATCTTGGAATGTGAAGTTAACCTAATGTTTCTGCTGCAAAAGCCTAGTTGAGCCAACTGCTCTCAAGCTAAAATGCAGTGTATGTATTTCATTAAGCATATGCCTATGAAAGTATGGTGTTCCTTCTAAGAAAATTATGTGAGTCCAGTTTTAACTTTGATTTGGTTATTGTGAGAGTTATTGTAAGGCTCCTGATATCAGTCTCTATAAGACGTCCTGGCCTCTTTTCTTAGAAAATGCCCCCCTTGTTTCATTCTGTCTCTTTCAGTTTTTTTTTGTCTTGTTTTTTTTCCCTTCTCCTTATTCTGTGCCAGGTAAATTTACTCCCGAGTAAGCTTCCTTTAAAGGAAACTGCAAGGGGGGGGGCATAGATTAGGCTTAGTATTCCTCTGCAAGTTCAGAAAAAATTGTTCACTTTTGTATTCCTTTTAAATCAAATCTATGGCTGTTTTAATTATGGGTACTTTTATTTTCCTCTTCCTTAGTACATGATAGGCGCATGGCTTGTGATAGGCGCATGGCTTGTGATCTCTTCCCCAGTTGTGTCTGTGTACATAAGTATGTGTGTGTCTCTCTGGTAGTACAAATCTTGCTATGAACCCTGTATTTTAGGGTTGGACTAGATGACCCCAGGGTCCCTTTCAACTCTCCCAATTTGTGGCTGTGTGGAAGGCCATGTGTCTGCAAGCATTGGAGGGTAATTCTTAAATTCTGGTGAGGTGATGTGTTGAAATTCAGCCCAGATTTGCTCTTTGTTTTTTAAAAGGTGTGAGGTGAAGCCATGATGTTTGAAGCAGAACTGGTGATATCAGGCATTTAAGTGATTACAGTGTTTATCGTTTTGTCTATTATTTACAAAAAATCAGACTTAAAAGTCTACTCGAAGTTTAAGCACATACAAATGAATAATCAAGTAGAATTAGCCTTGACCAATCCTGTAAATAAAGGGCAGTAAAATTTGTCTGCAAATGGTAAGGCTGAAATGACTGAGAATGTTAAAAAAAAAAAAATTCCTATGAATTCTAACTCTCTGGCCATTTTTACTCATAAATAAGAGAGCGGTTGATTGTTCCGCGAATGACCAGATAAAATGACCAATAATGATAGCCCTTTCCTGTACATAAAGGAAGCACTCCTTTTGCTTGGGCTGAAATTGCTAGCTTTGGTGAATACTTAAATTGCTGAGTTTCTCTTTTTGTTTTAAAATCTAACCCTATTTTTTAAATCTACTCCTTACCCTTCACTTATTCAAATGGTAATTTAGCCAAAAGATTCAAGATTTTCAATAGTATAAAAGGTTTGCTGAGACATGAACTCTGCACATGCACAGAGGCCAGATCAGTAAAAAAAAAAAAAAAAAAAAGAGGGGGGGAAGGGGGGAACTGTAAAGGGGAGAGGAAGCTTGGAGAGCGTGTGCGAGAAACCTATCCAAATTTCCTTATGTAAAACTTGGAACCATTGAGGGAAATCAACCTTAATGTGTCTTTGCTCCAGGGGCTACGTAAGACAAAAGGGTTAAAAAACTAGCCCATCAAAAGTCAAGAGCTTTCCAGGTTCCAAATCTTAACATGCCAAATTCTTTTCACAGGTAAATATCAAAGCATTCCCCCCTCAATGGGAATTTTAGGAACAGCATTTCCTGACAGGCTTCTCACATGAAATAATTTTCCCTTTAAAACAGGATACGTGAACTCGGACCCACATAAGCAAAATGTTTAATAACTTGCCAATTGTGTTCAAATTAACAAAGGTTTTGTCCCTTCGTTTCTTCCACAGCCAAACTAAGTGAAGGAAAGCAAACAAACTGGGCAGATAATAACAGTAATTATATGAAAATGTGATGATAATAATATTGGAATGAATGAAATGCTTAATCCGCTAAGATTTTATTATTTGCAGCTTCCCACGTAAATTGAAAGACATCCTTTTTGCCTTTTGCTCCTTACTTTTTCTAACTGTCTTTCAAGCCCCCAAAACCCTGTCCCTTACAGGATATCACTTCTACAGATGTGTTACTACAGATCCAATGAAAAGCTTCGCCACCACAAGACCTGCAACAACAGACACCAAAGTTTTCAAAGTAGCCACAGCTATCTCTTTCAAAGGATATAGACTAATGGGGGAGTGGGGCTGACAAAGGGGGGAGGAGTTGAATTGCAAGGACATTTTCTCACTTTTGAAACTCAAGCCATGTGCTCCAGGATTCAAAAGATACATACGTAAAAGATCACAATTGTGTCAAGATATGCAACTGATATTTAATTAGTTTGTTTTGTATTATGTGTTATTATGTAAGAATGTTGAAATGTGTCTGACAGTGTGATTTCCACAAAGGGGGGGGGGCAATTTTTTGTGTGTAATTGTTTTTATGTTTAATGTCTTATTGCTTACACACCAATGGAGAATTCTCATGCATTTTATACTTTCTAATAGCTCACACTATTGTGTAGTCCAATGTTTAGCTCAATTTATAACCACATTTCATTGTTCCACCTGGCACTCTGCCAACTTTCCCTATCCATTTTAAAATGTGTTAAACCTCGTTTTGCCAAGGACAAGCTTCTGGATCCATAAAACACCAGGTACATGAAGGTGCATATGCTTTGGTTTAGCAGGAATGATCCCTTATAGAGTTAAATTGACTTATTTGGACAAAGTGCCCTTTTAAGAATGGTTTTCTTTTAACAGATTGGTTGGAAAAGTTGAGAACCATGGGGCAAGATAAATTCAAATTGGACTCTGCTGGAATTGGGCACGTGTATCCAGGCTGCAACTAGCTTTTGGTCCTTTAAGAGCAAGTGAGCAACTTTCCATGAGTGCAAGACCAGAGCCTGAAAAAAATAAAACCACCATAGAAAGGCCAAGGCGCAGACGTATCTCTCATGATATGCCCAAGCCTGTGCCAGCTATGGTGAGTGCCAGGCGACATGGTTAAATGAAAGCCCTGAGGGGATTCAACAGGATATGTTACTGTACCACTATGCCGGTGTGAGACCACAGAAGAGCTAGCTTGGCACCTGAGAACACAAAAACGGTGGGGCTAAAAAGCAGACTGCATTTTTTTCAGTCAGTAGTGGACCTTCCTGCTAAATGTAAAGCATACACCATTATTGAAAATGCTTCTCCCAAGAGCTAGAATGCCACAAGTAATTTAGTAACAAAATATAACAGATGTTCTTTTATATAATATCCTATATCCAGCTATACGGTAGATACCAAGTTGCATTGTATTCGTCAGTGTTGCTCCCTCTTTTGCTGCCCTGCTCAACCCACCTCCTTTTCCATTAGAGCCTATTCCCACTCACCAAGATTTAGGGTGCGGAGAAAAGATTTGCAAGTTCTTACAGAACTTTAATGCAAATCTATCTCCGAATGGGGGACTGTTACGGAAGGGGGGGGCATGTCTTCTTCACTACAATATATTTGCTCAATTTCTCTAGGACTCCATCACCCCTCCCCTGTCCTCCATAATCTCTCAAGTAAGGTGTCAAGACCCTAATCTGGTCAAATCGCTCTGCCAAGCCCTTCCTCCGGGCAATGCCAGGTGACAGACTATGCGTACATGGACCATTGTCTTCTCAGGATGTGCTTATCTGCGCATATCTCCAGCTCTCTGCATATTCCCCCCTCCCTCCTCCATATGTTAATCTGTGTAACCCAACCTCTTCCTAATGTATTCATGATGTAATCTGTGTAACCCAACCTCTTCTTAATGTATTCATGATGTAACTGGGATGTATTTTGCACTGTATTCTGGGATATGGAGGGAAATTTCAAAAGTTCATGTCACCCCTTTCTCGCTGTTCAATCTCGCCTTGAACCTGTTGCGCAATAAACTTGGATCTTCTGTAGTTTGCTCCTGCGTCCGGCTGAGCTCACTTTCTTCCGCAGGGACCCACGGACTTAGTCCGATGAGCTGGGTGGCAGAGTAACCCCGCACCCAGATTTTAGCCGTAACAGGGGAAAGACGAGCTAGGAAAAGGGTAGTAATGGGGCAGGCAAGGGTACCATTTAAGGACCAGGGGCGGCGGAGAAGGGTGCCATTAAAACCAATCAAATCAAGATAGTAATCACCTTCTCTGCCTTCCAAACCTGGCACCACACTCCAGATGTGTCTCTGGCAAGACACACTTCGAACTGTCATGGCTTCCCCCAGAGAAGGGTGGTGACGAATTGGAAAATCAGAACAATGGGAAGTTTGCAGAGCGCTTCAGTCGGAGCTCCCATTCCACTTCCCATCGAAGAAATCACATTGGGAAGGAACCATATCAGTGCTTGGAACGTGGAAAGAGATTCCACTGTGGCTCCCACCTCAGTTGCCATCAAATAATTCATATAGTGGAGAAAGCATGTAAGTGCGTGGAATGTGGACAGAGGTTCAGTCGGAAGGAAAGTCTCAACTCCCATCAGAGAATTCACACAGGTAGAAACCACTTCAGTGGCAAGAGTGCAGGGGAGGAAGCAAATCAGTGCTCGGAATGTGGGTTTTTCTGGGATCCCACTTGTTACGGTAAAATCTGGGTGCGGGGCTACTCTGCCACCCAGCTCGTCAGACTAGGTCCGCGGGTCCCTGCGGAAGAAAATGAGCTCAGCCGGAGACAGGAGCAAGCTGCAGGAGATCCGAGTTTATTGTGAACAGGTTCAAGGTGAGATTGAACCCCGAGAAAGGGGTGACATGAGCTTTTGAAACTTCCCTCCGTGTCCCAGAATACAGTGCAAAATACATCATAATTGCATCATGAATACATTAGAGAGAGGTTGGGTTACACAGGATTAACATACGGAGGAGGGAGGGGGGAATATGCAGAGCTGGAGATATGCGCAGATAAGCACATCCTGAGTACCTGATGAGAAGACAATGGTCCATGTATGCATGGTCTGCCACCTGGCATTGCCCGGAGGAAGGGCTTGGCAGAGTGATTTGACAGGATTAGGGTCTTGACACCTTGCTTGAGGGATTATGGAGGACAGGGGAGGTGTCATGGAGTCCTAGAGAAATTGAGCAAATTGGCACGTTGATTTTCTATGAATTTTATAGATTTTAGTCCCTTTTGACATTGAGAATTGGAAATAAATGGATATATTGTAGCGAAGAAGGAGGTGAAGAAGACATGCCCCTCCTTCCGTATCACACTTGACAAAGAGGGGGAGAGGGACCACCAAGCGAGAGGAGGGGGAACTGGGTGCGCTCGGCTTGCCAAGGGTTAAAGGAACTGAGTTGCATTCCTGGAGAGGGAAGGAGAGATGGAGGGGGGAGAGCCAGGTCCTCCAGAGCCAGAGCCCCTCCCTCGCTGGCTGCCCGGTCCTTCCTGCAAGGCTTTTGTCTCCTCTGCAAGAGCAGCCTGGGGGGCTCCTTCAGCAAGAGGGGGGGCAGCTGTCTCTCTGCCCCTCCTGGGCTCGGGTGAGTCTCTTCTCTCTTCTTGCAAAGGGTGCAATGGGGAGAAGGGGGGACCCAGGGATGAAGGGGGAGGATGCGGGGGGGGGCTGCTGAGCTCCTGCCTGGAGAGACCCCCACATCACATCCAAGGTTCCTGCCCCCCTCCTCTTCGCGAAGACCGAGTTGGGGGCGAGGTCACAGGCTTGCAACTCGAGTCTTCCTTTGGATCCATGCGCTGCTTTCCTCTGTGGGGACAATCAGGCCGAGGTTGTAGCCGGACGGAAATAATTTTACGTAAAATATAAGCAAAAAATATAAAGGAAAACCTGATCTATAAAATAAGTGAATAAAGTCTGTGGGAAGATGGAGGGCAGAGAAGAGAAAGCGCTTCTTGGTGCGGGGCAGAGTCCAGCCTGCGGAACTCCCTGCCACTTGAGGCCAGGCTGGGAGCAGGGCGGGGAGGAGGAGGAGGAGGAGGGGCTCTGCTTGGCTTCTTGTCTCCCCAGAGATGCTGCTGAATCCCAGTTGCTGGAAGGAGCGCAGGGGGAGAGAGGGGCTCTTGCGCCCCATCCTGCTGGGGGGCTTCCCATTCAGGCCCCAGTGGGAACGGGAGGGGGGAGTCCGGAGGGGCCCAAGGGCCTGATCCTGCAGCGCTCCTTAGTTGTCCTGGAAGTAAAGCTTTCCCCAACACAACCCATGAATCAGACCTGGGTGTTATCCGGACTCCAGGGTGACACTCGTGTGCCCGTTCAGACATGCAACCACTTCGATGTCCAGAGGAGACTGAACAGAAAGCCCTGCTGTGATGGACAGCTGAGCCCGGGCCGAGTCTGGAGCTGCAGTCCCTCAGAAACGCCACCAGGCGGCTGGAACTTCTCTCTCTGATTGGCTCCCGAGACTGCCAGCCAGAGGCGGGGGCGGAGCCAGCCCTTTTGGCGGGAAGATGAGAGGCGCCTTTTCTGAGGGAGTTTTGAGGCTGGAGCTGAGATGGGAGGAAGGGAGGAGGAGGAGAGGCTGAGTCTGAGGAGAATCTCGGGGGCCAGAAGGAGGAGAGAGGAAGAAGGGCTGAGTCCGGGGGGGGGGGAAGAAGAGGGCCGAGGGATCCCCTGGGTCTGGCGCCCAAAATGAAACGCCTCAGGAGGGGCATTGCTGAGAGGGAGGGAGGCTGAGGGAAAGGAACCTGGTCTGGGTCAAAAGGATTGAGCTGCCACACCTGCCATAACTAAGGAGCAAGAGAGAAGTAACAGAAACCAAGTTGAGCATTTTCCCACCTCGTCTAGAAACAGGAACATCTGTTTACCTGAAGTGTAACAGCTCATTTTAGCAACTGAAGTTTAAGGAAAGGTGTGCATATCCTGCTGTGTTTAAGCCTGTGACATTCCTATATTTACTTTAATAACCTAACTTCTACCTGAAACAATGCAACTCCCAACCCAATTTTGTTTCACAAACCTCTTTTTTGTAAATAAAACTTGTTTGTTCCGCTTCTGCCTAAGACTAAGTCTTCCCACACACAAGATAGCTTGTGGTAAATTGTAGGAATTTCTGTAATTGGTGTACCCTGTGGTGGGTCCACTATATTTAATTGAGGTTACTTGGGGGGTGAGTCCACCACATTTCGATTGGGGGCTGGCGGTGGGGTCTGCTACACCTGCTGAGAGGTACAGGAGGTCTCACCACCCAAGGCTGGAAAGGTCCCTGTGGAAAGAGGAAAGGACTCCCTCAGAAAGAGGCGGACTCTCCTGCCTTGGAGGCTTTTAAACAGAACTTGGATGGCCACCTGTCAAGAGTGCTTGAGTTGTGATTTCTGCATTGCAGGGGGTTGGGCTAGATGATCCTTGGGGTCCCATCCAACTCCACAATACTCTGTTTCTACTGAAAGGAAACAAACCTGTGGTGTGGGGAGGGGTGAAATAGGCCGCCCCCCAAGTGCTGAGAGTGCTTGGGAGACCCTCTCCCACCAGCCCCTTCTGCCCAAAATAGCATTTTTAACAAACTACATGTCCCAGGATTCTTTGGAGGAGGCCATGGCTCTTTAAAGTGGACTGATCCTGCTTTGAAGATGCTCTCTTCACTTTCTTGAGGTTCCATATGTATGTTGAAGCTTAATTTTCCACCCCCAGACTTGAGGCTTTACGTTACTGTTGTTCTGGTTGTTAGTCTTATTGATCTTACTGCTGCTACCCCAATCAGATTCGCCTGGCGCCTTCATTGCAAATCTTTAGGCAACAGAGGAAACCTTTTCCACCAGACATTTGGCTGATCAATATTATATGGTGGTTTAAATGTGTCAGTGGGAAGGGTGGTGGTTATTGGTTTTCTTTGCTTTTGTTTGGCCTTTATTATGTATTTTGCATTTTCATTCTGTATTTTTATGTTGTGAACTGCCCTATGGCCTTCAGATGAAGGGCGGTAAACAAAAACAAAAAATAAGATGATGATGATAATAATAATAATAATAATAATAATACATTGATTACCCAGGGCGGGTTACAACCGTTTTAAAATTCATTCTTAAAAAGAGTTAGAACAAATGACAGTCACAGGAATAGGGTGGGTCCTGAAAACAAGTTTTGAATGGTGCCTCTGTGGGGAGGGAATTCCCCAACCAAGGAACTGCCCCCAGGATGCCCCCTCTTGAGCCATTTCTCACCCAAAACATGGAGGGTGGTGAAACTAGCAAGAGAGCTCCCTCCACCAACATTAACCTGAGAACCCAGGAGGGCCTGTAGGGAAGGAAGCGGTTCTTCAGATATTTGGAAGCCTAAGTAAACTCCTCATGTGAACATCTTGATTTGGGCCCAGATAGGAACTGACCAACAAGGCAGCTATTTTGAAATAGGAATTAAAAGTGTTCTCAAGAGTTGTTGTGGGGATTTGCTGGGGAGGGGTAGACCCATGGATGCCACCTGGATCTCCTTGGAGAAAAAAGCGGGATAGAAATGCCATTTATAAATTTAATTCTCCTGACGGTGTTTAAATTTTACAACAGAATAATGTATTTGCTTTGTAGGATCTGCCACCGTCTCTCGTTTGGATGGACAGAACTTGACAGAGGACCAAGCAATTCCTTCTGATCTTTTGGAGACTTTCTGAGAGCACAGATGGATGAGCAAGACTCAGCTGGTCCTGGAGCAGAAAGAGGCCATGGCATTGACACTGGGAGCAGTGGGGGATTCTGGGAAAGCTCCATGCAGAAGATCCTGGGAGAGGAGGACACCCTTCGCTCAGAGGTGCAGAGCCAGCAGTTCAGGCAGTTCTGCTCCCAGGAGGCCGAAGGACCCCGAGAAGTTTGCAGCCAACTCTACCGCTTTGACCATCAATGGCTGAAGCCAGAAAGGCACACGAAAGCTGAGATGCTGGACCTGGTGATCTTGGAGCAGTTCCTGGCTGTCCTTCCAGCGGAGATGGAGAGCTGGGTGAGGGAATGTGGAGCAGAGACCAGTTCCCAGGCAGTGGCCCTGGCCGAAGGTTTCCTCCTGAGTCAGGCAGAGGAGAGGAAGCAGGTGGAGAAGAAGCAGGTGAGAGAGACTTTCCTCTGGATGCTTCCAAAGGGCTCCAAACAGGAGGGAGAAGATCCTTTTTTTGGAAAGCATCCAAGGAATAAGATCGGATACTCCTAAAGTTTTTGCCTCTGCAAAACTCTCTGAAATCTTTGTTTCTCTTTCAGGGAAAGGATCTGTTTGCAGAAATGGGTCCTGATTCATCTGAGGCAGAGAGGATTCCATTGGTCCCCAGGAAGTGGCTGCTGGGTAAGGAAGGAGTTTTGATTCTGTTTGCTACATTCTGTGGATTTTGAATCTACCCTGTGGATTCTTTCCAACTTTTAGTGGAAGGCACTTGGGGCCCAGAGAAGGGGAGATGTATTTTTACACAACTAGAATATGAAATAGGTTGGGACACTGAAGTGGACTCAGCTGGCGAGACATTCAGAGAACCCTAAAATTGTAGAGTTGGCAGAGCCCAAGGGACATCTAGTCCAACCATTTGCAATGCCATCGTTCTCAACTAAAGTATCCACAACCAATTAAAACTCTCTGTGGAAAACCTCTGAGAAAGGAGAGTCCACTACCTTCCAAGCGATAAATGAGTTTTTTCTCGGTTTTTTCACATTCTGTGGATTTTGAAACTAATCTGCGGGTTCTTTTCATCTTTTCCAGAAAGATATCTGAAGCCAAGACACCAGAGGAGGGGAGATGTATTCTTGCACTACTAAAATATGAATTGGATAGAAACGCTAAAATGCACTCAGCAGGGAAGACTTTTCTAAGGCCCACCTGTAGTTAGAGATGCACTGTTTCACCTCTGAGAGAAACACCATGCACTCCTGGCTTCCCACTTACCTTTGTCTCTTGCAGGTGACAGAAGGATGCCAGCAAGACCTTCTCATCCTTCTTTCCATGGTGGCAAAGTGCAAGTAGCGGCTGTGGAACCAGATCAGGTAGGGAGAAAGAGCCTTGTGGGCAAAGAGGCTGAGAGGTGGGGCAGCCAGGGTGCCTCTGGACCCAAACGAATCTCTCTCCTCTTTGCTTCTGTCACAACTGCCCTTAAAAAGTCCAAAAATGCCATTTGAGAAGGTTTATCTGCTGAAACTGTTACCGGAAAAATCCGAGGGCTCCCTTGGACAAAAAGTAAAGACACCAACCAGAGTAAATTGGAGCAAATCAGCAGCCTGTAGGCTTGGCCTTTATTGAACTCTTGCAACAGGGTGCTCCCCTCACTTGCAGGAGAGAGGAAAGACACAGAAAAATGGTGTGCAAGGCCTTATAAAAACTTTTGAAATTCCCACCCTGTAGATCAAGACCACCCCCAGAAACATCATGCATACATCACAGAAAGGAGAGGTTGAGGGAGGAGTTGTGGTGGTAACCTGAGTGTCCTGTCACCTGGCTGGTTCCCCCTTTCCCCCTCCCCATGAGTACTTTCCAGGTGACAGAGGGGAGTTTGCAGTTTCCTGCCCCCAGAGGGAAGATCTGATCATTGTCCTTTGTTCCAGTCCATGCTGAATCCACTCCCATATGCAAGTTCTTTGTGATCTTGATTGTCTTCTGTCTAGGACCATCAGGGTTGGCATAGCAACTGGGCAGGGCTCCTGTGGATGTGCTGGAATGTTCAAGGGATTATGGTGGCCTGTATCAAACCTTCCCCATTTTGTAGTCCTTCCTTCATGGAGTAAAATAAAAGTGGAACAGTGCAAATCCGATGTATGGTTGCTTTTCTATGAATTTATAACAGAAGCATAGCGTATGTAGTGTGTGAGTGTGTGTGAAGTTTGTACAAACTGAATGATGGGGGGGGGTTTCCTGCGACAAAACTAATGAATGGCCACCTCACTTTAACTTTCCTTCTGAATGTTTCTAATTTATCAGTTGTTGCAGTTTAATTTGTTTATTTTTTGTGAAATACTAAAATACACTTCTCACCAATTTACAAACTGTAAAGAACAGGAACCAGGATTAACCCTTACCAGCCCCATCTCTTGGAAAATAGGGCTTTCCCCACCCTCTCCTCCTTGTGCCCCTATGTACCCCTTGAAGTTGGCCTTAGGGCATTGGGAGGGCCCCCCCCCACCAATGCACACAATAAAATACACAAGAAAACAATTCTATTAAGATATTGAAAGGAGCATCTATTCTTAAAATATGTGGGAAAACAATCCCATGAAAACAACAGAGCAATTAACAGGCAGGAAACAAAAGCGCAAAGTAGATGATCTTTTTTTTTTTTTTTTAAAGATATTTATTGAGAATTTTAAGGTTACAAAGAAAAAAAAAGAAGGAAAAAATAAGAAGAAAAGAGAAAGAGAAAGAAAAGAGTAGATAAAAGTAACAATTAAACAATACAAATCAATCAAAAAGAAAAAACAAAACACACAATGCAACACAATCAAAAAACAAAAATATACAACAAATTTAAAAACAAATCCAATATTCCCAAATCCTTAACTTTCATTAACTTATTTCATCGACCTCCTCACACCTCCCTTTTTTGTATTCTAGTTGTTAATTATCTCAGCAAATCCTTTCCGTCTTTCACAATATTCTGTCATTAAATTACCTTAATCTATTTTAAACCTTATCTTACCATAAAAAACCTTAAAACTTAAAACTTAAATCTTATTTATACCGAATTCTTTTAACCATAACATATTCTTACATAATTCTTTTTAACATTTCTGCTAAAGCCAATTAATTTCATTCCAACATTTTTCTGATACTCGTTAATTTTGCGATACTTTTCTAAATAAATTTTTAAAACTTTCTTCCAATCTTCATCCATCGTCTCTTCTCCTGGTCTTGGGTTTTGTCAGTCCTTTCTATCCCATCCATCTAGTCCATCAACCTGGTGACCTTATATCCGAGGCTCTTAAGTCTTTTCCATGTCCCTTCCGCAGGTCTTCTTCATGTTTATACCTGTACTTTACTTTGTCTTCTTCTCCTTTCACTCTGGGTGACTCCAACTTGACAATATTTTTGTCCCTTCTCGACAAGTCAGCCCCTTTTCCATAGTCAACACTGAAATCCATGTGGTATTTAAAGGCATGTTTCAAGGCCCCTTCAAAATTAGGGGCCCCCACAACTCCGAGCTCCCCCCAGCCTAAAGCCAGACTTGAAAAATCAAAACATCTCTGCATAGGGGGGTCCATCCAGCCCCCCATCTCCAAACCAAGCAGAACTCTCTCTCTCCAAATCTGACTTTTTCCAGGCTCATTCATCAAATCCAACGACTCATGTTCCTGCTGGGCCACAACTCCCTCCATCTCTGCCACCCGAGGTCCAGCAACAGCCTCCTCCCTCATCTCATCTGTCAAAGCACATTCCTGGATTAATTCCTGAGTGG
Organism: Podarcis pityusensis; assembly: GCF_964106645.2. Classification (NCBI taxonomy): domain Eukaryota; kingdom Metazoa; phylum Chordata; class Lepidosauria; order Squamata; family Lacertidae; genus Podarcis; species Podarcis pityusensis. The sequence continues at coordinate 55,155,355 of NC_138038.1, read as the reverse complement.
GTTCTATATAGGTACCCACTGCCTGTCCAAAATTTCCTATCGCAACTGTCATCAAATCCATTTTCTCATGTAACTGTTCCAATAAAGCACTTGTCTTGCAAAAGGCAAGCACCAGCGCTTCTGAGCACATTCTTGTTCAAGGTTGAAGTCTGGTCCCACGATCTTAATCTATTACAGCTGCAAAACTCCCCAGTTCGGCTTTAATAACAGTTTCCCGAGCTCCCTCTAGGGGAAACAATTTCTATTTGTATCCATCTTTTTTTCCTTTTTTCTTTAAAGGCAGATTTAGCAACAAAGTTTTCCTTTTTCAGATATTTTGTCAAAGTTTTGTTCCTTTTAAAAGCGAAAGGGAACAATGGAATCAATATGTTTCTGTTCTTTTAAATAACTGTCAAAGACGTTTGTCCATAGTCAATGAACTTCTCCAAAACGTCTGTCTCGACACCCCGCTCCAGGTTCAAGATGGTGGAAAATTACCTTTCTTTACTCTCTCTTCTGCAGGTTTAAACAGTCTAAAAAAGGTTCCCCCCTCTTCTCCTGCTTCCAAGGGGGGTTTAGTAACTTTAAATGATGAAAATTTAGTCCTTTACAAACGACTTTCTGAACTCTAGCTTGCCGTGTCTTTGCTTCAATCTATCTACAAAAGCGGAAGGCGGACTTCCCGCTTTCGGTGCCTAATTAAAAAAAATTTCACAGTCCAATTTTCCGTTCTACTCACGGGCAGTTGTTTGAAATCCAATTGTCCACAGGAAAAAGTCAGCGCTCTCCGGCAACAGCAATGCGGCTTCACTCCGTGAAAGAAGCAGTCGATTCAAAGCACCGCGCCACTCACCGCACGTCGCTCCGGATCCCCAAAACCGGGTTTCCCCGCGAGTGGAGGGGGCGCAAAGGTGCCAGCCGAATCCCACGTCCACAGGCTTCTCCCGCCTGTGGTTTTTGATGGGTCTCCGCCTCGCCGTGGCGGTTCAGACCCTGTTTTCCACGGAGCGGATTCCTCCCGATCGGAGGAAATCCGCCATTGCCAGAGGCACCAACCCGGGTGAAGTAGATGATCTTTATGCTGTCTAAGTGGAGGAACTTTTCCTTTTCCTTTTAGGGTTCATTGTGCTTTGAAGATGTAGTTGTTCATTTCACGGAAGAGGAGTGGGCGTTGCTGGATCCTGACCAGAGAACTCTGCATAAGGAAGTCATGGGGGAGAATCGTGGGATCCTAGACTCTCTTGGTAAGGCTCCCTGTTGGATCATAATTTCTGTTTTGAAATTCTCTATGTGATGAACCTCCAATATTTTGATGTTCAAGAGCGCTACCTACCACATCTGGGATTCTAACACCCCTACAGCACACCTTGAATGGAAGGCTATCAAGTGTTTTGTCTGTGAATACTCTTCCTCCAATTCTGCCTTTTTAAGCATGCGTCAGGCTGGTCTGAACTGGCCAGGCCCTTTAAATGTAGCCTTCAGCGTGGTTAGGGAAACTGAAGTAGCTTCTGTCAGGTATTTTTATTTCATAGAATCATAGAATTGTAAGTTTGCTTCTGTCCGTTTTTGGTTGACTAAACAGATGACAGACATTGGAGATGGAGTGGATTCTATGATTGGGCCAAACAAAGTTTGCCCCCCAAAACAGCCAGACTTTTCAAATCTCAGCTTCCCATAAATATGTCTGTGAATCTAACTCTCTTCCTGTATCACCGCTGTGTCCAACCAGTCCATGGCAAACCACCTACAGTGCAGCAATCCCAATTAAACCATCCATGACAGGTGGTCATCCTACCTCTGATTGAAAACTACCCATGAAGGAGAGTCTACCACTTCCCGCTGGAGACATTCTACAGTTGAAAAGCTCTTACTGTCAGAAAGTTCTTCCTAATGTTTAGTTGGAGTCTCCTTTCTTGAATTCATTGGCTTGGATTCTACTCTCTGGAGCAGGAAAAAACAAGCTTGCTTCATCTTTCATATGACAACCCTTTAGATATTTGAAGATGGCTGTCATATCTTCTTTCAGTTTTCTCTTTTCCAGGCTAACATACCTAATCCCCTCAACTGTTCCTCACAAGGCTTGGTTTCCAGACTGATCACACACATTCCAGCTTGTCAACATCCTTCTTAAATTGTGGTGCCAAGAACTGGTGTGGTCTGACCAAGGCAGAATAGAGTGGGTCCATTCCTTCCCTTGATCTGGACACTTGATGCAGCCTAGAATAGCATTAGCATTTTTTGCTACTGCATCACACTTATGCCACGTGGTAAGCTTGTGGTCTGCTAAGAGCCCTAGCACCTTTTCACATGTACCACTTGCAAGCCAGGTGTTCCCTATCTTGTTTCTGCAGATGTTATTCCTGCCTAACCAAAGGCACAAATATAAGTTGGCAGACAAAAAAGGCACTGAACCCTGTAGTAAGGCCTCACTTCTAACTCTCTTTGGTTCTCCCTCTACCACAAGTGTTGATTAGCATTGTTCTGTAATTTGGGATTCTACCTCTTCCTGAGGATCTAATCTGTTTCTATCTTTGTTGCAGGTGGTGATAATTTGGAGATTAAGAACAAAGGGGACAACGCCAAAATCAAGAAAGTGGAAATGCCACATACATATTTGGAGGTGGCTGAGAGCTCTCATTCCACTTCCCATAAAAGAACCCCAGTGGGGAAGAAACCATATCAGTGCTTGGAATGTGCAAAGAGTTTCAGTCAGAAGGCCAAGCTCACTTCCCATCAAAGAATTCACACAGGGGAGAAACCCTATCAGTGCTTGGAATGTGGACAGAGGTTCAGCCGGAAGGATAGTCTCACTTCCCATCGAAGAATTCATACAGGGGAAGAACCGTATCAGTGCTTGGAATGTGGAAAGAGCTTCAGTCAGAGAGCCCATCTCACCGCCCATCAAAGAATTCATACAGGGGAGAAACCATATCAGTGTCTGGAATGTGGAAAGAGCTTCACCTGGAAGGTAAATCTCACAGCCCATCAAATAATTCATACAGGGGAGAAACCATATCAGTGCTCAGAATGTGGAAAAAGCTTCAGTGGGAGGACCAATTTTGTTGCTCATCAAAGAATCCATACAGGAGAGAAACCATATCAGTGCTTGGAATGTGGAAAGAGCTTCATCTGGAAGAAAAATTTCACTTACCATCAGAGAATTCATACAGGAGAGAAACCATATCAGTGCTCTGAATGTGGAAAGAGCTTCAGTGTGGGGGCCAATCTCATAGCCCATCAAAGAATTCATACTGGAGAGAAACCATATCAGTGCTTAGAATGTGGAAAGAGGTTCAGTGCAAGGACTAATCTCATGGCCCATCAAAGAATTCATACGGGAGAGAACCCATATCAGTGCTTGGAATGTGGAAAGAAGTTCAGTCGGAAGGAAAGTCTCACTTCCCATCAAATAATTCATACAGGGAAGAAACCGTATGAATGCTCTGAATGTGGAAAGAGCTTCACTCAGAAGAAAAGTTTCACTTCCCATCAAAGAATTCATACAGTGGAGAAAGTAAATCAGTGCTTGGAATGTGGAAAGAGCTTCACTGAGAAGCAAAGTCTCACCTTACACCTAAGAATTCATATTGGTGAGAAACCATATCAATGCTTGGAATGTGGAAAGAGGTTCACTCAGAAGGGAAGTCTCACTTTACATCAAAGAATTCATACAGGGGAGAAACCATATCAGTGCTTGGAATGTGGAAAGAGTTTCACTCAGAAGGGAGGTCTCACTTCCCATCAAAGAATTCATACAGGGGAGAAACCATATCAGTGCTTGGAATGTGGAGAGGGCTTCACTTACAAGGAAACTCTTACTTCCCATCAAAGAATTCACACAGGGAAGAAACCATATCAGTGTTTGGAATGTAGAAAGAGCTTCAGTCAAATCTCCTCTCTCAATTCCCATCAAAGAATTCATACGGGGAAGAAACCATATCAGTGCTTTGAATGTGGAAAGAACTTCAATACGAGGGGCCACCTCAGTTCCCATCAAAGAATTCACACAGGGGAGAAACCGTATCAATGCTTAGAATGTGGAAAGAGCTTTACTTGGAAGAGTAATCTCACTTCCCATCAAAGAATTCATACAGGAGAGAAACCGTATCAGTGCTTGGACTGTGGAAAGAGCTTTACCCACAAGGAAAGTCTCACCTCCCATCAAAGAATTCATACAGGGAAGAAACCATACCAGTGCATCGAATGTGGAAAGAGCTTCACTCAGCAGGAAAGTCTCACCTCCCATCAAATAATTCATACAGGGTAGAAACCATATCAGTGCTTTGAAAGCGGAAAGAAATTACCTGGAAGAAAAGTTTCACTTCCTATCAAAGAATTCATACGGAAAGTTTTGATGGAGAAAACATTCAAATTGAATGAAAAGTTAAATACTTGGGTATTACTATGACAAAGAGATTCATCAAAGTTTTTATGTCAAGGGAAAAAACCATGAGTCAAAATGAAAATATTGCAAGATGAGAATGAAAGGGGAGGATTGGGTTTAGCTGATATGAAATTGGCCTTTGCAGCCCGTTGTTTAGTGTGGATGAAGAAGAGAGTGACATTGAGAAATAAAGAGACTTCTGGAATTAGAAGGTCATGGTTTAAAAGCATGGATATTTGTGGTATGATAAGGTCAAAGTTAATGTAGATTTCAAAAACTATTTATTGAGACATACCATATTGAGAATTTGCAATAGATATAAACCTAAGTTATACTTGAAGATACCTTTATGGATTTCAGTGCAAGAAGCATTCATAGAAAAGAGGCAATAGGCAAAGAGAAATGGTTAACTTATCAGGAGTTGAAAAACTCCACTCTAATGAGTCAAGGAGACTATAAAATTAAAAGGGAACAACAAACAAGGGAAGTTTATAGATTCTAGTGGTTTTCTTATTACAACTAACAAAGATTTAAGTTGGATAAAAAGACTTTGGGTACAGAAAAAAGACAGGTTTTGAAATATAGTTGTGTACAGACAAATATGTTATTGTGAAAATATTTGTTGTCGTTTAGTCGTTTAGTCGTGTTCGCCTCTTCGTGACCCCCTGGACCAGAGCACGCCAGGCACTCCTGTCTTCCACTAGCTCCCGGAGTTTGGTCAAACTCATGCTGGCAGCTTCGAGAACACTGTCCCACCATTTCGTCCTCCATCGTCCCCTTCTCCTTGTGCCCTCCATCTTTCCCAACATCAGGGTCTTTTCCAGGGAGTCTTCTTTTCTCATGAGGTGGCCAAAGTCTTGGAGTCTCAGCTTCAGGATCTGTCCTTCCAGTGAGCACTCAGGGCTGATTTCCTTAAGAATGGATAGGTTTGATCTTCTTGCAGTCCATGGGACTCTCAAGAGTCTCCTCCAGCACCATAAGCTTTTATTGAAATTTGAAATGCAAGAAGAACAAATTAAAGAATATATTTGAAATAAATCAAAAAATGTCCAGTAGCACCTTAGAGGCCAACTAAGTTTGTTCTGGGTATAAGCTTTCGTGTGCATGCACACTTCTTCAGATACACTGAAACAGAAGTCACCAGACCCTTATATATAGTGGGAGGGTGGGGTAGGGTTTTCCTCAGAAGGGTAGTGGGAGATGGGTGATTGACTCAATGGGTATGGTAAACCTGTTGACGACTGCAATTAGTCCTACAGCAGAAGTGGCTGAATTACCACTTATTACTAAACTGAAGGGACGTGGGTGGCGCTGTGGGTTAAACCACAGAGCCTAGGACTTGCTGATCAGATGGTCAGCGGTTCGAATCCCCGCGACGGGGTGACCTCCCGTTGCTCGGTCCCTGTTCCTGCCAACCTAGCAGTTCGAAACCATGTCAAAGTGCAAGTAGATAAATAGGTACTGCTCTGGCGGGAAGGTAAATGGTGTTTCCCGTGCGCTGCTCTGGTTCGCCATTGTAATGGGTTTAGGGGTTGCTCGTGCGTAAGTTGCCGCCACTCCTGGCTAGGTTACCTGGTTTAACCCTTTCTGACTGAACAGCCTCCAGCATCGTGACTGTCTCAGTCACTGGCAGAATCCGTCAGTGGGCGTTTCTTAAACCTTTTCCAGCATAAAAGTTGTTTGACGCCAAGTCTCCTCCTACTCTCCCTGCGCGGAAGTCTTCTGCGCAGGGAGGGTGTGGGCAGCGGAGTACCCGTACTCTCCCCGCTGGTCTCCAGCGAAGAGTCTTGGAGCCTCCTCCCCGATTCCCCTACCTGCCCTTCTCCACTGGTGTTACGCTGATTTCCTTCCCCAGCAGATGGGTTGCCTCTCTCCCTACTGGGACCCTCTCCTGCATCCCTTTGGAGCCTTCCCTCTGCCTCTAGCTCCGATGGCAGTTCCCTGACAGCCATGCTGGCCACATGACCTGGAAGCTGTATGCCAGCTCCCTGGGCCAGTAAAGCAAGATGAGCGCTGCAACCCCAGAGTTGTCTGCGACTGGACCTAATGGACAGGGGTCCCTTTATCCTTTACCTTTTACTAAACTGAAAACTATGGAGAGACCTGGTCTGAATAGAGATATTGGATTCTTGTCTCATTACACATGCTAAAGCTGTTTTTGGCCATCTGCATACTATCCCATGCTTTTTCCTGTAGGACTAATTGCAGTTTACCATACCCATTGAGTCAATCACCCATCTCCCAATACCTTTTTGAGAAATACCCTACCCCACCCTCCCACTATATATATAAGAGTCTGGTGACTTCTGTTTCAGTGTATCTGAAGAAGTGTGCATGCACACGAAAGCTTATACCCAGAACAAGCTTAGTTGGTCTCTAAGGTGCTACTGGACAATTGTTTTATTTATTTCGACTGCGTCAGACCAACACGGCTACCTACCTGAATCTTAAAGAATACATGATTACATTTGTGGGGAAAATTGGGTATATACAGAGGGAACAGTGGGAACATATGTGGACCAAAGAATTACAATATACCTTGTGTTATGATTTAAAAGAGAATATGTACAAAATGATGTATCCTTGGCACTTAACTCCTTTGAGGTTATATAAAATGTATAAAAATGTTCCAAATACTTGTTGCAGGTGTAAAGAACATGAAGGGACATTTCATCATGCTTGGTGGACATGTATAAAAAGCTTTAAAATGATTCAGAGAATTTTGAAGATATTTTCAACTGAAATCAGAATTGTTCCTGTTGGAAGTTAGGGATATACAATTAGGAAAAGACTATGGAACTTTATTTCACTATACGATTACAGCTGTGAGACTTTTATATGTAAAAAGATGGGAAGACTCATTACCTACAATGGAGGAATGGTTGTTAAAATTACTGGATTTAGCTGAGATGTCGAAGTTGACATGTTTAATCAGAGAAAAGTCATTGTCAACATTTACTAAATATTGGAAACTGCAGACTTCTTGCATGAAAAAGAAAATGAACTCGTGATATTTTGGTTTGAGGAGTCACCCTTCTTGTAACTTGAAGCCATGTTTGGGTCCTAGCCTCCAGAGCAGAAGAAAACAAGTTTACATGGGACAACCCTTGAGATATCTGAAGGTGGCTCTCCTATCTCCTCTCAGTCCCCTCTTTCCCAGGCTAAACATCCCCAGCTCCTTCAAGCGTTCCTCACCAGGCTTGGTTTCCAGCCCCTTGATCATCTTGGTCACCCTCCTCTGGATACATTCCAGCTTGTCAATATTCTTCTTAAATTGTGGAGCCCAGAACTGGAGACAGTACTTCAGGTGTGGTCCGACAAAGGCAAAATAGAAAGAACTTACTTCCTTTAATCTGGAAATTCTATTTCTGTTGATGCAGCCTAGGATAGCATCACACCGTTGACTCATATTAAGCTTGTGGTCTACCAAGATCCTTTCCCCATGTACTACTGACAAGCCAGGTGCTCTTCATCTAATATTTGTGCATCTTTTATTTGGTTATTCACGCCTTATGAATGTCAGGAAACCCCTGACATGCCTTTCATTCGTCCTTTTTGAAATTCATCTTGTAAGTTTTGACCCAGTTCTCCAATCTGTTAAGGTCAACTTGAATCCTGATTCTGTTTTCTGCGGCATTAGCTGTCCTCCCACTTTGGTATCATCTGCACATTGGATGAGCATCAATTTCTTCACGCAAGTCATTTATAAAGACATTGAACAACAACAAGCCCATGAGATCTCACCCAGTAGCTTCTTCAGGTTTTTTTAATTGGCTGCCTTAAAGTCCAGAGTGCATGTCTGACTACACTCAACTTTCCCTTGCCTCTATATTGTGAAACCCAGAAGGACACGATCACTTCCTCCCAAGTTTCCTGGCACTTCCACTTTATCAATCAGTTGGTGTGGACCAGGTCCAAGATAGATGGTCTCCTTGTTGCTTCTTCCCCCTTCTGAGAAATGGCCAGCGAGCAACTGGGGAATTTTTGGACTGTACATTCTTAGCAGAGTTGGGAGTCCCAACAGATATGGTGGTAGTCAAAGTCACCCATGACTCTCTCCTGTTTGAATCTCTGGTAGTCTGCTCTAGGAAGGCATTACCCAAGTCTTCAGTCTGGCTTGGAGATCCCTGTGTTGAACCAAAGTGAAATGTCCCGGAAGGGCCTGCAAGCACCATCTTGGTAGTCAAGATAACCCTAAAAATATTTGTTAATTGTGAGAATGAGCTCATTTGTTTGTTTTCTTGCTTGTATATATGCTAATTGGCTTGCTTTGATGCTGTCTTTATTCGTAGGCCTTGGGGTGCTGGGCTCTCAGCCCGGAGAGGGGAAATCATTTGGACAGCTGCCACCTGTGGCCTCACCAGCCAGGTGTGACAGGAGGTTCTGGGCAGACTGACCTATGCTGCTTAGTGCTTAAAGTGTGCATAAACACTTGATTGAGAGCAGACAAGTTATGGCGACCTCTCGCTGATGTGGTGTCCGTTTTGCGTCTGTAATGGCAGCGAGATCTAGCAGGCTGATTTACTGTAAGCTTACCCTTTCTTACAATAAAGCACTAGAACTGAACACTCTGGTGTTTCTGACATCCTCCTTTAGCATACTGCACCAAACCACTCCCATGAACCCACCTTTGGGCCAGTGGATAAGAATACACCCACAGTAAGGCCACTGTTGTTTCCCTCTCCTAGTTTCTACCCAGATACTGTCAGTCTGCCTTCCATGCTCCATGTCACAGATCTCTTCACAAGCATACACATCCTTTACGTATAATGCCCCTACTCCTCCCTCCCCATTTGGTCTATTCCTTTTGAACAGGTTATGCCCCCCCCCCAGGTGATACATCCCAGTCATGAGTCTCATCCCGCCAGGTTTCAGAAGGAAGGGGTTGTGGTCCGTGGCCTTTATAAGACTTGGCAATTTCTCTGTCACTTTGTGATTTTTTGCTCCTGGAAGACCTCCCAGGACATCCTGTTACCTCTGCACCCTGTGGCCTCTGTCCCCCTCGTAGGGAGTCACCTATCACCACCACATGTCTCTTCCTCCTCTGGGGAGTGGCAGGAATCATTCTGTATGCTGTCTTTTTCACAGCCCCCTGGGTGTGTTCCGAGGTTGGCAGCTGCTGTCCTAGCTTCTCTGGCCCAGAATCAGTGTCTGAGGTGAAAGCATGGAATCGATTTTGCAGCTTCAGTGACGGAGCATGGCTCCTGACAGTTCTACTTCTGTGTGTCAGATTTCTCCAGGGGTTCGTCCATTTGCAATAGGCGATCTTACTCCTCCCTAGAGGCAGCCCACCTGTGGTGCTGTTCCAGCACAGTCCACTTGCCAGGTAGCTATCTTGCCAGGTAGCTCGAAATGTGGATAGGAAGGCCTCAAGTTCCTGTGCCTCCTCTTCCATTGAGGCACCCAGCTTGCACTTGGCTGCAGATATAGTTTTGAACATTCTTCTCCCTCAAACTCCTCTGGTCATAAGCTCCTGGTCACAAGCTCCCAGAGGCTGCAGTCAGCCAAGTAGGACTGCTGCTGGCTACCAACTCCTCTGGCAGCTCACTTCCTCCTTCAGCCTGGCTTCCTCTTGGCAGTAGCTCCTCTTCCTCGGATCATGTGCTGTAGCACAACACACAGCCACACCCGCAAACAGAGAAACAATAATAGAATTGTGGAATTGTACTCCACAGAGGAAGCCTGCCTACAGCGACTCCTCAACCTTCTTGCCCAAACCTGCAGGGAGTTTGGCTTGAAGAAGACCAACATCTCTGATCAGGACATCGCCATCAGCATTGGTGACCACACACTGGTTCCACCATAACCAGCAGTGCTGAGCTGGACAAGCGCATTGGCAAGGCAGCCACAGCTACGACTCACCTCTCCAAAAAGGTACGGGAGAACGTGATGCTAAAGTCCAACACCAAGAGGAAGGTCTACGAGGCTTGCATGCTGAGCATTTATGGAAGTGAGTTGTGGGCAACTTATACCTGCAGGAGTGACGTCTCAACACACCTCAATATGTGCTGCGTCAGGAGGATTTGGGTCTTACATGGCAGGACAGAGTCTCAATGGTGTGCTTTCCCAAGCCCACATTCCCAGCAAGTTCACCACTGGGACTGCGGGGAGGAGTGCAGATTGAAGAAACGCCCTGGTGCACCTGCAGTGGCACAACTGTACGCCTTCTTCTGCCCCGGCTGCAACAAAACATGTCTCTCCTGCATCGGTCTCTGCAGCCACAGCAGGCGCTGCGACTCTCCAAGGGTTTGACTTCACCCCCCAAATGCGCCCTCTCCCATTCTCTCCCTAGACAGAATTGTAGAATTGGAAGGGGTTCCCAAGGGTCATCTAGCCCAGCCCCCTCAATGCAGGAACCTGCAGCCTCCAAGCAGCTCAGGCAGGCAACCTGCCTCCCTCCCTCCAAAAGAGCTGCTTCTATTTTTATTTCATTATAGAAAGCTTTTGCTTGCTCGAAAGGGTCCTCCCATTCTTGGCTGCGCCCAGAACCCCCCCCCCTCTTGCAATGGGACGCGCCAAGCCCAGCCCAAGGAGGCCTGCGCCTGCGCCGAGCGCCGGCCCCGCCCCCGGCCTCTTCCACTGCTCCGCTCAGCGGGAGGGGGGGACGTCAGCAAACCCCTCCTCCTCTGGCGCGATTGGTGGCGCCCGGCAGCTGACCCGCCAAGGGCGTGGGGGGGGGGCGCGCTCAGTCTGCTGCGTCGGCTCGGCCAGGCAGCAGCTCGAAGAAGGGGTTCCTCGCTCGTTCTCCGTCCCTCCGCCGGGCTTTTCACGGGAGCCATGGTCTCCCTCCTCTGCTGCGGGCCGAAGATGGCCGCCTGCGGGATCGTGCTCAGCGCCTGGGGAGTCATCATGCTGGTGAGGAGCGAAGCGTGTGTGTGCGAACGCCCAGATGCGTGTCGGGGCGGGGGGGGGCCTGACAGCCCTTGGTCGTCTTCTCCCTCCCCCCATTAACCCATCCGAGTTTGGCCCCCGCCCCTTGATCCGGGGCTGCTGCACCCGGAGCGGCTGATTCAGACGTGCAGCAGGAGCAGCAACCGGAACTGCAAGGACCCTTTTTTGCGGGGAGGGTGCAGTGAAGGGAAGATGGATTTTGGGGGCATGGGGGGCAAATCTTTGGAAGCAAGGGCAGAATGGGGGGGGAGTGATGGGGAGAGGTGCCCCCTCCCACGAATTTAGTAATTGAACTGATTTGCTGGCGCCTTGGCCTCTGACAGTCCTTCCCCTCCACTTCCTCCTCCAGCTTCCCCATGAGAGGCTTGGAAAGGGTGACTGTGGCTCAGGCGGGTGTCAGTCACTGGGCGAGGGGGGCCACCAGGGCGAATCCTCCCCCCCCCCAACACGCACACAGCCCGGGGAAAAACCAGGCCTGTCTAAATAGAGGCATGTTGGGTAAACAGCAGAGGAGGAGGTGGGGTTACGGAGCATGTGCAGAGAGCAGCAGGTAACTGGCCAGAGGGCAGGAATACCTTCAGGGGGGACACCTGAGTGGCTTTTTAGGGGTGGGACTCCTATCTCTCCTTCTGGGAGATCAGGGTTTCCTTCATGTGCAGTTGGAAGAACTGGGCGATCTTTTTTGGGGGGTGGCAGGTGGCAAAGGAGACCCGAGCAAGCAGCTGGCATGTAGTTTGGGGTCTGTTTTTGGAGGGGCTTGCCACCCCACTGCAGAGGGTGCTGGGTTCCTCAGGCTTAGATTGTGCCTGCTGCAAAAGGAGATCTGGGCTGGTTTCTCCTCTCAATTCTGTGGCTTGCTCTTTGTCCCCCTTTGGGGGACGGTGGGTCTGGGGCGCTCCCTCGTCCTGAATGGGGCAACTGTGCCCCTGAAAGACCAGGTGCGCAGCCTGGGAGTCGTTTTGGACTCACAGCTGTCCATGGAGGCGCAGGTCCATTCTGTGTCCAGGGCAGCTGTTTATCAGCTCCACCTGGTACGCAGGATGAGACCCTCCCTGCCTGCCTGTGTACTGTCTGGCCAGAGTGGTGCATGCTCTAGCTATCTCCCGCTTGGACTACTGCAATGTGCTCTACCTGGGGCTACCTTTGAAGGTGACCCGGAAACTACAACTAAGCCAGAATATGGCAGCTGGACTGGTGACTGGGAGCGGCTGCCAAGACCACATAACCCCGGTCTTGAAAGACCTGCATTGGCTCCCAGTTCATTTCCAAGCACAATTCGAAGTGTTGGTGTTGACCTTGAAAGCCCCAAATGGCCTCGGTCCAGTAGACCTGAAGGAGTGTCTCCACCCCCATCCTTCAGCCTGGATGCTGAGGTCCAGCTCCAAGGGCCTTCTGGCGGTTCCCTCCCTGCGAGAAGCGAGGTTACAGCAAACCAGGCAGAGGGCCTTCTTGGTGGTGGCGCCCGCCCTGTGGAACGCCCTCCCATCAGATGTCAAGGAAATAAAGAACTACCTGACTTCTAGGAGACATCTGAAGGCAGCCCTGTTTAGGGAAGTTTTTAATGTTTGATGTTTTATCGTGTTTTTAATATTCTGTTGGGAGCTGCCCAGAGTGGCTGGGGGAACCCAGCCAGATGAGTGGGGCATAAATGAATGAATGTATGTAATAAGAATTACTAGTACTACAACTACTGTAGGGGGGTGGCCACTGTGGCTTCCCCCTGCCCTCCACTCTCCGGAGAGACTACCCCTGTTTCTCCTCTGCTCCTTTAGGTGCTGCTGGGCATCTTCTTCAACGTCCACTCAGCGGTCCTCATCGAGGACGTCCCCACCAACGAAGATGACTTCACGTGAGTAGGGCAGGGTGGGGTCCTTCTTTTCGTGTGGGGTGGTGGGCAGCAGCGGCAGCAGCCTTGCGGCTGGCAAGGGGGGAGGATCAGCCAGGAAGGAGGGAAGGAGAACTTGTTCCCATCTCCCACCCACCTACCCACACCTGGTGGGTGCCAAACATACACAACCCCCCGCCACTGCCTTGGGTTAGCTGCTGCTCCAGGAGGGAAAGGGGGTTGTGAAGTGGGATTCTGGAGGAACTGTGGGGCAGGGCTGGGTGTGTGTGTCCTGTGAGAGCTGGGAACCTGACCACCCTCTTCCTCTCTCTCTGCCCCCCAGAGGTGGTCCAGACAAGATTTACGCCCTGTATGAGCAAGTCAGCTACAACTGCTTCATCGCGGCCGGCCTCTACGTCCTCCTGGGGGGCTTCTCCTTCTGCCAAGTGCGCCTCAACAAACGGAAGGAGTACATGGTCCGCTAATGGCGCCCCCCACGCCCAGCCCCCAGGCTCCAGCCTCCTGCCGGTGGGGACGGCCCAACCTCTCCTTCTGCCTCTGATATTTATTCCCTCTTTGGACATTGGGGCCCTGCTTTGGGGTTCCTCAGCCCTCGTTCTCCACGCAACGGATCCTCTGGTCGCCCCAAGTCCAGGGTCTGGCGGCTGGAGAAGGGGGCTGGTGGGTGGGGAGAGAGGGGGGAACATTTCCTTTTAAATCATATATATATCCGTGTGTGTTTGTGCGGGTAAAGTGCAGTTTCCCAACTTGGTCTGGAGCACCTAGTTTACGAAAGGGACATATCCAGGGCTGCTCTTGGCTACTGCACCTTCTCTTTCCCCCCTGCCCCCCCCAGTGCATCACCTGGCCCAGTTCTGCCTGCTAACGCCCTCCCTGCGATGGCCTCTTCTTGCCATCAAAGACCAGCAAGGGCTGGTTTTGGCTGGCAGGACCTCTGTGCCAGGGTTGTTGTGTAAATAGCACAAGGCGCCCCCCCCCCGCAGTATGTGTACAGTGAAAACAGCCCCCACCTCTTCTTTTCCAAGTCTCTGTTGTCTCTTTAACCGGGGAGGTTAGCACAGTGCTTGAAGGGTCAGCCCATTCCAGTCCCAGTCCTTTTTGTGTCTCGATCCTAGAACTTGGGTGTTTCTTCCCCAGTGTTTGTTGTGCAGACATTGACTCTCTTCTTGTTGTAGGAGCAAGGCGTGGCCAGGCAACTTGCCCTAGTCTCTGCCCCTGTTGCCAACAGCCCCCCCCCCCAGCTGGCGCATGGGGCTGCAAGCTCAGTTGCCCCATCACACTTGACTTGCAGACTTGGCCTGGAGGTGGCTGCTCAGAGCTGCGGATTTGAGAGTGGAATGCTTGTATGCTATACGACGGGGTGTCCCCTGAGCAACTCCCTCGATCAGGATGTGGTGTTGGGAGGGAGGGGCTCTGAGTTGGGGGTGCAGTGGGGGGGGGTCTGGTTGTGCACCCAGGGGACTAACGTGTTGAAAGCTGTCCTCCTCTCTCTCCATTTGGTCACCTGTGCAATAAACAGCATTTGATCTGTGTGCGCTGCTTTGTTTTTCTGTTCCTCTTCCTCGGTTCCCCCCCTCGCCCCGCCCCATTCTCTGTGCTTGGCTTTCAGGGAGAGAGGGAAGCCTGTGATGCTATAAAAACACCAGAAGGTCCTGGCTGCTGGATCAGGCCAGTGGGGACCTATGGACCTCACAGTGGCCAAATAGCCCAAAGGTCTTAGGAATGAAGACAGACTGCCTCTGGACCTGGAGGTTCCATAAGGACACCAGAAGATCCTGGCTCCCGGATGAGGCTGAGGGGGGCCCATCTGGTCCAGCATCTTGTCCCCACAGTGGACCCCCAGGTGCCCCAGAGGCAATAAGCCCACAGGGGGGCATCTGAGTGCAGCAGCAACTCACCCCACACATTCCCTGGGAACTTCTACTCAGAGGCATTCACTGCCCAGATAGTGGAGGCAGAACATGGCTATTGTGGCCCCACTGAGTCATGGGGGGGGAGAGCTTGTGCTCACCACACACCTCAAAGTCCCCATTCTCCATTGTTGCTGCCCAGCTGTAAATGCTGCCGGCATCCTTCTGTCCTGGGAGGTGATGGAGGCGTGTGCCCCTGGGGGGGTGCAGTGAAGGAAGCCGCTCTTTCCCCCTCCTATCACAATATGGAATCGCTCCAGCAGTAGAGCATCAGACTCATTTGTATATAGACATAATTTTGTATTGAAAGTTTTCAATGTACGATACAATAAAAACCAATCTAATATAAAAAAAATAGAGGGGGAAAAGAAAAAAGAGAGAAAGTAGGAAGAAAGAGGAAACTGCAGCAGAGAAGACGCCTTCATTGCAAGACCCTCGGGGCTGGAGGTTCGGCGGAGCCTGGGCGCCCCCCTCCCTGCCTGAAGGCATCTCTCGGGGCAGGGAGTTCCGCAGGCGGCGGAGCAAGAGCGTGGCAAGCGCTTTCCTTAAGGTTCCCTTGCTTTCTGGGGGCGGGTGTCACGTGCTTCAGAGGCCGGGCAGGGCGCCCATAGAGCCTCGGGTCCTCCTCGGGCCAGAGGGGCCTATTTTTCCCGCCAGAGCGATGCCGAAGTCCCGCCCCTTCCTCCGAGGCCTTGCTCTCCATTGGCAGCGCCAGGTCCGCGGCATAGAGGCGCGCGAGGGCTAGAAGGGCGGAGAGGAAGCGCGGTCGCCATGGAGACGGGGGAGGGCGGGAGCATAGAGTGTCGGCGAGGGGAGGCAGCAGAGCGGCCGGGTCGCCTTCCCGGAGCAGCGGAGGCGGCGGCGGCGGCGGCGGGGTCGCCATGACGTCCGCCTCCACCAAGGTACCGCGGAGGGGAGGGGGAAGCGCCGCCGCCAAGGATTCTGGGAGGGGGGAGGGTGCCTCTGAGCATGGGCCGAGTGCCGCGCGGCGGGAGGAGGGGGAGCAGGAGGGCAGAGCTCGCTGCCTCCCTCCCTGCCGGGGCTGGTTCGCTCTTCCGCCGCCCCCAAGGGAGACGGGGGGAGGAAGGAGAGGGGGAGGCCACGGGGGCCACGTCGCCCGCACCTTCCCGCACTGCAGCGGGTGGGGCTGGATGACCCCTGGGGGTCCCACGCAGCTCCATGCTGGGGCAGACTTAAGGTCGCCAGAGGGTCTGAGCCGGGACCCCCATCCTGGCCCTTCCGCCCGGGCTCCCCATTCAAAGTGCTGGTTTTGAGCTATAAAGCCTTGAAGAGGCCGGGACCCTCAAGGGCCGCCTCTCTCCCCACCCGGCCCCTGAGATCCTCCTCGCCTAAGGCCCTTCTTCGCGTCCCTCTACGGGGCCTTTTCTGCAGTGGCTCCCCGTTGGCGGAAGACTTGCCTGCCGCCTCCTTTATATACCTTTCAGCACCAGGCAGAAAGCATTTCTTTTCTCGCAGGCCTTTGGCCTTCCGAAAGTGTTTGGGATTATCTGCAGTTTTTCTAGAAAAAGAGGCCCCGGAACTCACCGCAAGCTTCTCCCTTGTTCTCTTAGCATGCCAGTGGCACCACCTGAGAGGGGCCTGAGCTGAGGTCCGGCCGGAAAAAAGCCCTTGGTTATTGTTTTGTTTTCCCTTAAGCTATTTATTTTGTGTTTTGATGTTGCGAACCGCCCTGCGATCTACTGACGAAGGGCAGTATACAAATTCAGTAAATGAACAAACAAGTGAATGAATAAATAAATAACATACTCTGTGCATGCTCAGAGGCACCCAAAGAAGCACGCCTCCTGGCAGGCTTTTGTGTGTGTGGGGGGGTGATCTGCATGCCTCCCCCCTCCCCACCTTTCGTGGAGGGCAAGAGGGCTCTTAGCAAGGGGGCTTTGCAGTTGCCCACCCCCCTGCCCCCCCTTTCTCCCCTCTGCCTTCTTCAACAAACTTCTCTCCCCTCCACAGGTGGGCGAGATCTTCTCTGCCGCTGGCGCCGCTTTCACCAAGCTGGGGGAGCTGACCATGCAGTTGCACCCCGTGGCCGACTCCTCGCCAGCCGGGTGAGCCCCAAGGAGGGAGGGAGGGAGACCCGCCCCCCACCTAGGCTTCTGTGGTCTCAGTCAGGGGGCTGCCCATCTCTTCCAAGGGGTGGGGGCAAGGTGGGATGCACCCAGAGGTGTCCCTGGGCTCCCTTGCACCTTGGCAAGGAAATGCGGCCTCACCATGGACCGGAAACTCAAAAAGGCTGCATTTTGTCAACTTTTGTGCTCTGCCGGTGAACAACGCTCCTCATACGGGGCAGGTGAGCTGGTGGGTTCCTAGCCGCTCCGAGCCACAGCGGAGAGCAGTGGTTTTTAATAATAATAATAAATAATAATAATAAATTTTATTTATACCCCGCCCTCCCCGGCCAGAGCCAGGCTCAGGGCGGCTAACACCAGTAAAATAACAGTAAAAACATGATAGGGGAAAAAAACAACCAATTTAAAATACAGGTGAAAATGCAATTCAAAATGCAGCCTCATTTTAAAAGTAGCCCCTAGATCAAAACTGTAAGGGGAGGGAAACCTAAGGGTCAGACTGAGTCCAAACCAAAGGCCAGGCGGAACAGCTCTGTCTTGCAAGTCCCGCAGGGCCCTAGTCTCTTGGGACAGAGCGTTCCACCACGTCAGGGCCAGTGCTGAAAAGGCCCTGGCCCTAGTTTTTGCACCAGCCCCTAGGTGTGCCCCCCCCCGAGCACTAAAATCATCACATAGCCTGGGGAGACCATTTTCCATGCGCCCAACTGACGTGCTTGTGCACGGGCCTGTGATTCTATCTATACTATATGTATAAATTGCAAGTCGCCATATAGATCTAGGTGTGTGTCGTATAGAACAGTGTTAAATATATCTTATATATTGTATTAAGAACATGCAGGTCACTACATGGCCCAGCACCAGTTCTGAGGTCCCAAGTGCCATGGAAACGCCGTTGGGCCCACTGCGGACCCCACCCAGCACCCAAACCCTCCCACCCATAGGCTCTCCCTGTGCGGGGGCGTCAAGGGGTTGCATGCCCCTTTTTGCATTTTGGGGGTGGGGGAATGTTGCTTGAAGGGCATCCCTGGCAGCAGAAGGGGCGGGAGGAGGAGAAGGAGCAGGTAGCAGCGGTGCGAGGATCCTGACCCCCCACTCCCCACTGTCCCCCCCAGGGCCAAATGGACCGATGCGGAGATCTCCCTGCTCCGGGCTTCCGTCCAGCGCTTTGGAGATGACCTTAACCGCATCAGTGCTCTCATCAAAGACCGGACTGTGTAAGGGCTGTGGGGGGCAGGCGGGGGGCGGGCGGGCGGGGGGTCCTTGCACAGCTCCAGAGAGGCCGTTCCACAGGGCAGCGTAGGAAACAGGTGCTGGACGCGCCAAGCTTCTTTATTTCCGTTTTGCGTCCTGTCCTGTTCCTGCTCTCCTCACAGCAGCCCTGTGAGGCAGGCCAGGCCCAGAAGCCCAGGCTTTTGAATGGCGGCGTCCGGCTCTCTAACCACTCCACCGCGCTCCTGTTGAGGGAATCTGACCTCTCCTCTCCCCCCAACCCCCAGGGCCCAGCTGAAAGGGGCGGCCAAGCGGAAGGTCTACGAGGACAGCGGGCTGCCCCTCCCCTCGGAGTCCCCCAAGAAGGGGGCCCGCAAGGGGCAGCCACAAGGTCCCCCCTCCACCCAGGGGGCGGGCGGCCACCCCGACCCTTCGGCTCCCCCTGCGAAGAAGCAGAAGGCATCTGGTGAGTGGCACCCGGGGGGGGGGTTGCTCTCTCTGTTTTTTGGGGGGGGTCTCTCTGTACCAGGAGCCGGGGTCTGCGTGCTCACCCCCACATTAAACCAGGGTCTCCCCCCCCCTTCCGACAGACGTGACCCTCAGCGCTTTGAACGACTCTGACGCCCACAGCGACCTGGTGGACATTGAAGGCTTGGGAGACGCGCCCCCTGCCAAGAAGCTGAACTTCGACCAGGGTAAAGACTCGGGGGTCCCGAGTGGGTGCTGGGGGCCCCTCCCGCCCTCTCTTTCTCCCCCCCCCCATGGGGAATTGGCTCCTCACACCTGCTTTGTGGGGTATGGTTGGTGGGCTGGGTGAGAGGTGCCGGGTGCTAAATGTCCCCGGGTTAGGGGGCTGGGCTCCCCCTGCTGGGTGGGGCAGGGGCATTATGGGTGGATTGGACTGTGCCCCCCCCCCCGTTCCCCCCTCCCTCCAGCTCCCTGGTCCTTTCTCTCTCTCTTTCTAGACAGCCTGAATCTGGACTCTGGACTCCTCATGACCCCTGGCACAGACTTGCCCCTCCTCTCCCGCTGACGGACCGCCTGCCCCTGCCCTCCGGTGGGGGGGCTCTCTCCCCCCCCCCGATCTCGTGGCCCCCCATGCAAGCACTGCCACTCCAGGCCAAGGACTGGTCCTCCTCCTCTGGTCCTCCTGTCTCCGGGAAGGGGAGTTCATCTATCTCAACTCCTCACCCTCCTCCTGGATCTTTGCCCCCCCCTCAGTGGGGAGAGGAGAGGTTGAGGAGTTGGGGGGCTGCCCCCTCTTTCCCCACCTGGGCGTGCTCATGCTCCACTCCTCACCTGCCCTGTAATGATGGATGCGGCTGCCCTCAGTCCCTGCTGACCCACGGAGGCCCCCTTGACTCCCTCGCTGTGCCCCATGGGGCAGGACTCCTCTGCAAATGGGGGGGCCCCTCCTTAGCTTCACCCCACTCCCCCCCCCAAGTGCGGTTTTGTCTTTTTGTATGATGATGATGGTAGCAATAAAAGCCTCCTGCCTCCCTCCTGGGTCTCCTGTCTCTTTGAGCATCCCGTCTTGCGCCCGAGGCCTCTTGAGACAGCAGCACCAGGGATTGGGGGGGGCACTGATGACACACAGACCTCCCCCCCCAGCAATTTGGGACCCAGGGGCTGAGAGGGGGCGGCCTGGCAGGTGCGGAGGGAGAGGCCTTTGGTGGGAGAATTTCATTGTTCTCTATGGGACAATGACAATAAAGATACTGTATTGTATTGAGAAGGTGAGCAGAGCAGGACGTCTCTGTTCCCCCCCCTCGCCATTTCCTCTCCCCAGCCTCTTTTTTACGTGCCCCCCATCTCCCCAGCCCCCCCATTTCATCCCCCCCCCCGGTGTGTGTGCCAGGCCCACGGGAGCAGCGCAAGCAATACTGGCTGGACAAGGCAGTGCCAATATTTCTGTGCTGCTACGGCGGGACGAGCCTCAATGTGGAGGGGGGGGCGCGGTCCGCTGGGGGTGTGTCCAGAGGGGGCATCTGCTTTCCATCATGTGGGGGGGCTGGAGAGCCCCCCCACTCTCTTCCCCCCTCGAAGTCCTGTCTGCGCTCGCGTCAACACCACAAGACGGTTTGTGGATTCCCAGACCACCAAACAAACCATGTTGTGCTGCTTGGGCGGAAGCAGGGATCCGGTCCAGAACTGTTGGGGGGGCGGGGGGGGGAGTCAGTGCTGGGGGCTCTGGAGCATTGCTTGTTCTGCCCCCCACCCCCCAAAACACGCTCACCTTGCAAGTTCAGTTCTGCCAACCTCAGCACCTTCGGTTTCACTTGTGCCATTTCCCACTCCTGGGGGGTGGAGAGAAGAGGGGTGGGAAGAAGGGAGCCTGTATCTTGGGGGGGGGGTGTGTCAGGAAGGAGCTTGTGAAACTGGGATAAAAATACCAGTGTGTGTGTTTGTTGGTAGGGGGGCTCTCTTATCTTCATCATAATAACGAATAATAATTTTATTATTTGCACCCCTGCCACCTGGCCAGTCTTGAACCCGTGCTTGCACTGCGGAGGGTTGGACTAGCTGACCCCCCGGGACCCTGCCTGGCTCGGCAGTTCTGTGCAAGGTCTGCATTTCGGGAAACGCGTCCCTGTGTGTCCCCACCCCAAACCCCTTCCCGAAGTAGCTGGTGGGCTCGCCCACCCCACGAGGAACACGGAGCAGCCTGGGTGCCCCCTCCCCAGGAGGAGGCCTTGCAGCCCCCCAAGGGCAGTGGCATAGCAGGAGGAAATGGACCGGGCGGAGGGCAAGGCCCAGCACCCCCTTCCTGGCTGCTCAAGGGGCAGCCCCCCCCCCCGCCCCACCACAATTTGCTCACAAGCAATTCATGCCAAGGGACTGGGTGGCGGTGGGGGGGGCAAGCAGTTGTGCACACATCCGGCTGCACCCTCAAAAGGCCATGGGTCTGGGGGGGGGCATTTGCCCTCCCCAAAAGAGCCCGTTCCTCCCTATTGGGGGTAGGTAAGATATTTGATAGATGGGGCAGGCCGACGCCTAAGAACGTGGGACCCCCCCCTTGTGGAGAGCCGGTGGGTCTGTGAGTAGTTGGGACAAAGCCCTGCCTTCCCCATTATTCCTGAAATCTCTTTTGCAGACCAATAAATAAAACAGCATTTTTGTCCTGTAAAACTACCGCCACCCCCCCAACATGCTGGGCAGCCCTGTTTAGGGAAGTTTTTAATGTTTGGTGTATTTATTGTTTTTTAATATTCTGTTGGGAGCTGCCCAGAGTGGCTGGGGAGGCCTGTCCAAATGGGTGGGGTATAAGTAATAAAATAATAATAATAATAATAATAATAATAATAATAATAATAATAAGTAATTAACTGCTCCCCCCCCTCGTTTCGCCATGTTCCATTTTAACTGGAAATGAAGTGTTCACTTTAATTCCATTATTATTAATTTTTGCAGGGGTATCTCATTCTCCCACCCCCTCAAAAAGTGACCCCCAAACTCTTTTTTAAGTGGGGGAGCGAATTTGCCGCCTCCATTTTCCATCTCTCCACCCTCCCCACCTATTTTCTCCAACGTTGCAAATGGCCGAAGAGGAGTTTTGAGGCGCCTGGTGCCTTTGCCTGGCCGGCCTCCTCCTCAAGAGCCAAAGGGTGTGATTTGCTCAAAAGGAAAACCGGGGAAATTAGAGGAATTGGAGAGGGGTGTCCCTGGAGGGCTGGGGGTGTGGGGTTTTGTGGTTTTTTCGGAGCAGGGGGTGCTCATTTGTGGGCGATGAGTTGAAAGGACACCCACAAAACGCTGTTTTTGGGGTACAGGGACTGGCAGTGGGGCGGATGGCAGTCAAATCATTGATGGGCCTAAGCCTGGCTCCCAATATTTCCCGGTTTTCAGGGTTAGAGGCTCTGAAAGCTTATATACATATTTTGTGGGGTGAGGGATCAAAATATTGGGGAGGGGGCTTGATTTATTTTTTTATTGTGGAGGAGGGAGAGTAAAAAGGAACCTGTTTTGCTTCAGAGGTGTCCAGCTGCTGTTTTTTTTGTGGTGGGTGCCCTTAAATTTCGGGATTCTCGGGTGGGGGGTGGCGTGATCCCCCCCACCACTGGAAAACAACAACCCCACCCCTTTGTTTTGCAGTGAGACACCCAAGAGGTGTCCGGGGCCCGATCCTTCCTTTGGGAGGAAGAGGCTGACGCCTTTGAGGGCAGGATGTGGTGTATTCTGTAAATGACGGGTTTCTTCTTAAAGGAGGGGGTCCGCAGGGGGCCCCCGGCTCCTCTCTTTTAATTGCGGGGTGTCTTGCGGTCTAATTCTGGGGTTCCCGGGGGCTTCACCCCCGCAAGATCCGAGCCTTTGTTGTCCTGGGAGCCTCTTTTTGCTGTTTTCCAACCACACAGGGTGTGCTTTGGGGCTGTTTTGGTGAGGTGAGGTTTCACCCTTCTCTGTTTCAGGATCGGACCCCCACCCCCCTTTTTTGGCCTACGAAGCCAATGTCGGGGTGTCCTCTGGGGGTTGCCCCCCTCCTGGATTTTATGGATCCTGCCTGGGGCCTGCCAGGCCTCTGAGCTGCCTGCACCACACTCTGCCCAGCTTGCAGCCGTGGAAAGGAACACACCCAGCTCCTCCCGGGGCAAGGACAGTCCTGAGCCGGCCCCGATCCCCACGCCGCCTCCCTGGGCACCTCCAACTTACCTCCTCTGCTGCCCCATTGCCCCCATCCGGGCGCTGGGGGGGCGAGTTTTCCAGAAGCCCTTAAAAAGCACTTTTACACCCACGGAGAGATAGCAAGAGGGGGCCTGATGCCTTTGCCACCCAGTCCTGGCACGCTGCCCGCTCTGGATCCGCGTGGGGTTTGTGTGCGTGTGGCCCCCCCTCCTGCAAAAGGGAGGAAAAACTGGCCCCCCGCTTTTTGTTCAGGTCCCAGAATCGGGGGACCCCCTTCCAGCTCGCCCCACTCTCAGATTTTTCCAGGGAGTCCAGATTCGGAGGGTGTGGGGGGCAAAAGGAAATAAAAGAAAATAAGAGGGGCCCCCTCCCAAAGCAGGCCCCCCCAAGAGCTGCCAGCCCTTTTCCGTGCGATTGTGGAGGCAACGAGAGAGGGAGAGAGAGAAAAAAAGAGCAGGGGTGAACCGAGAAAAGCCTGGTCCTTTTTCCCCCTACGCAAGTTTCTACACTTGAAAAAGCCCCTTTGGGGCGCTTGGAAAAATCTGCAAAAAATTCAGGGGGGAGCCTTGGTGCCCCACTGGCGGCGTGCGGAGTTTGGGGCGGATCCGGGCAGGCGCTCCCCGGGGAAAAAATAGCTTTTGAGCGGCTCCGTCTCCCGCCAGCTTCAACGTCCCCAGCTGACTTTGACACGGTGCCAACTTGCAAGGCTGGCTTGGCAGCGGCTCAGCTTTTCAAACGGCCACTCTGGCTGCCTCCCCCCCCCTCCCTGGACGGAGGGCGCCCCACGGCACGGGGCCAGGCTTCGGCCTTGCAGCCCCCCCATCCCCCCCCCGTGTGAGTGTGCTTTTCTCCACAAGCCAGGCCGGTGTGTTTGTGTGTGTGTGTGTTTGTGTGTGCCTCTCGCTTTCCTGCCACCGAGGCTGTTGAATCTGCCGATGCAAAACGCCAGCCGGCTTTACCGGGCAGCGCCAAAGCCCCCCCCTGCCCAAAACGGGGCCTTGGCAAGGCAGGCAGGCCTCCCCTGGCACAGGGCACGCGCCCCCTCCCAGGCAGGGGCTGGGGGGCACCCCTTGACCCCCTCCCTCCCGCAGGCCCCCTCCCCATGTGCAAGCAGCCTCCCTCCCCGCCTTCATCTCAGAGCGCCCCCCCCAAAGCTGCTTGGCCGCCCCTAGCAGGAGAGGTCAAAGGGCAACGGCCTCCGTTTGACCTCTGCAGAAGCCAGGCCTGGCCCAGGGCGGGGGAGGGGCAGTGTCAATCAACCTGCGGGCAGCAAAGGTCAAAGGGCAGCGGGCAGGGGGCTTCTGTGCGCGCGCAGAGCGCTTCCTCCAAGGCCGGGAGCCCCAATAGTCCTCGCTGGAGGGGAGCTGGGGGTCCTGCGTTTCATGGAATTGTAGCGTGGGGACCCCAAGGGACATCTAGTCCACCCCTCTTTTGCTTGTGGATCTGGGCCCACCAATCGCATATGATTTTTTTGTCCGGGGGGGCGGGGACAGCTAGTCAGTTGCTAGGGCAGCAGCGGAATTTTATTTATTTTTTTGAGGGGGGCAGCTGTATGTGTTGGGAAGCGGGATTCCTTTCCAGGCCTCGGTTGGTTTTGCAAGATGACATCCCCCCCCCCCAGCTGGCAGGGCCTCTTCCTCCTCTTCCGCTGGGGTTTCATTTCCTGTAATTCGCCCCCCCCCCAGCAAACCACCTTGTGGGGCACATTCTTCTTGCCTGCAGGCATTTTTAAACTCCCCCACCCAAAAAAATGCAAAGCCAATAAGGAGCCAGTGGGGTCCTTGCTTCAAGGTCCTTTTATTACAGAATTGCAAAATGCACAGCAGATCCACCAGGAGTGGCAAGGGGGGGGGATGCCCTGTTTCAAGCAATGCCCCCCCCCGATCCCCAGGGCAACCCCCCTCCCCGATTCCCTAACAGAAAAATATATATTATATATTTATAGAAGATATGTACAAATGATATATATATACATAGAATAGAAAAATAATCCTGCAAATGCCCCCCCCCCGAAAAACATGGTTTATACAGTACATGATTTGGTAGCAGAAGGGTGGGGGATGTGATAAGAGACCTCTTTCAGTCCATCTTGGTACACAGTTCTTGCTGGGGGGGGGGACATCCTTGTCCCAATGAGCTCAGGGAATATCACTTATGCCCCCCCCCCACAAAGTCACTCCTGGGCTTCCCCACCTGAGAAACTCCAAGGGCGCCACCCACCTTGTGTGGGGATGTTGGGAGGGAAGTTTAAAGCATGGGGGGGCTCCTGCCAAATTGACCCTCGCGTTAAGCCACTAAATGAAACCTCTGCCTCTCCCCCCCCCCCAATCCTTGGGTGCCTTTTTTTAAATTAAAGGATCCGCTGCACCTCTTTCCTGACCCCCCCATCCTTATTTCCGGCTGGAGGGTATCCCCCCCCCAACGAAGACCAGCTCCGAGCACAGCCTGAGGCGAACCCCCCAACACAAGGAATGGAGCTGGAGCGCCCTTTGCTGCCGCCTGGGGGGGGGTCAGCTATGGGGCTGGGGGCGTGAGGGGGACCCCCGCCACAAAGAGCTTTTTCGGGGGGGAGTCGATGTCCAGTCCTCCTGCAACGAGAAGCAGAGATGTGGGTGAGGGGTAGAGAATCAGTCTTGTGCCCCCCCCCGTACGTAACTGCCCCCTCCCAGGTACCCCCCCACAAATGAGAGTGGCCCCTCCCACCGGCAGTGCCCATGTTCTTCCATGTTTCCCCCTTTTCTTTTCTTCTTCTACCTTTCCTCTTCAGGGTTTCCAGCCTTGGGGGGGTCCTTGTGCTTGGGGAGGGGGGGCGCCTGGAAGAGGGGAGCAGAGGGGGGGCAAAGGTCATGCCAGTTCACCTAGAGAAGCCTGCAGTGGCAGAGGTGGGACCCCCAGGGTCATCCATCCCAACCCCCTGCAATCCTCTCCTCCCCCCTCCGACCCACCTCTGGAGATGCCAGGAGTGGGGGGTCACAGCACTGGGGGGGCTGGAAAACTGGGAGAGAGAGAGAGAGAGAGGGGAAACAATTAGGGGGGCCCTGCCCCTGCGAACCCCCCCTCCCTCCCCGCCTCTCCTCTGCGCCCCACACTCACCCCGTAGCTGGTCCCCGGGCCGGGGCTGCTGCCGTGGAGGCCGCCGGGGGGCGCCCTGCAAAAGCAGGACAAGCTGAAGCCGGAGCTGCGGGGCCAGCCCCCCCCCTTTTGCACCCCCTAAAAGAAAAGCCTCACCTGCTGCTGGGGGGGCCCCCCACTCTGGGGAGCGTCTCGCTCATGGCCTCAACCTGGCAAGAGAAAGAGGGAAAGGGCAATGAGCCTTTGCAAGCGGGGCTTTCATTGGGGGGGGGCCCACACGCAGAGCCCCCTCTTGCAATGCGGCTGGGGGGGGGCGCTCACCCCCAGCCCGCTGTCCAGGCAGACGCTGCTGCGGCGGCTCCGGGGGGGCCCGGCCGGCTCCTCCTTCCGCGGGGGGGTCCTGCGAGGAAGGAAAGGGGGGTGAGTTGCGTCACGGGCTGCGCCGGGACCCCCCTGCCCCCCCCGCGGACCCCCCTCTCCTACCCGCAGGACCCCGGCAGGAGGGGGGCGCTGTTGGACCTCCGCAGGCCCCCCCCCGCCCCGCTGGGCTCCACTTCCATGCGCTCCATGGGGGGCCCCCCAGCCCGACGCGTCGCATCCCAGCCCCCCCCCGAGGAAGAGGCGGCGGGCCAGCCGCGAAGTGGGGGGGCTCTTCTGGCGGCTCCCCTTTCTTTTCAGTGCAAATACTTCCTCGCGGGGGGGGGGGAGCCGCCCCTAGGGGAGCCCCGCCCCCGAGCAGACTCCGCCCCCTCCCCCCCAGTGGTCGCGGGAAGGAAGTGCCCGGGAGGAGGGGGGGTTCTCCTTCCCACCCCCAGAGTACACGCGCGCATGCATACACACCTGCACGTGAAAAGGAGCCCCTTCCCCACGGAGCGGGCAGGGCGGGGTTGGGGCGCCCCCTGCTGGCGCGGGGGAGAAAGGTCCCTCGGCAAAGAGAAGAGTGTGGCGGAGCCCCCCCCCCCCGCGAGACCCCCTCGGGAGGCATCCCCTGAAGGCCGCCCTTCCTGCCTTGCAGCGGAGTCCCTTGGCTCATTTGGCAAGGGGCACAAATCTGCCCACCCCTGTGGAACTCCCGGCCACTGGAGAGCGTATCCACTTCCAAACACCGGCTGGTAAGGTTTCTGTTCCGACAAGCCTAGGCAGGCAAGGCGTCGCTCCACAAAGGTTAGCTGATTTCTGATTTTAACTTTTTATATGTTTTTTATTGTTTGCATGTATTATTATAAACAGCAGCACCCCGTGCATATAAGGGCACAGCAGCATACAACTTAAAAAAAATTAAAAGGGATACTGTAGAGTTGGGAAAGCTTCAGAAACAGATGGCAAAGGATATGGAGGGGATGGAGCAATCCTGCTAGGAGGAAAGGTTGCAAAATTTGGGTTCCACACAGTCACAAAAACAAATTAAACTAAAAAGCCAAAAAAATAAAAAAAAAGCAGCAAAATAAATAGCGAAAACCAAAGCGCCAAACTTAGTCAGTTCTGGAAGTCCATGTGACTTCTGAAAGGTTCAAAAACCAAGGTGCAGCTTCTGATTGGTGCAGCTGCCCCGGAAACAATAGCTGACAGCCGCATCGGATGTTTGGCTTCCGAAAAATGTTCAAAAACCGGAACACTTACTTTGGAGTTTGAGAACCAAAGCGTTTGAGAACCAAGGTACCACTGTACTTGGCTGGAAATTCCTTCTTTTGCTGACAAGACCTGTGGGGAGGGGCAACCCAACGAACTGAGCAGCGGAGTAAACCTGCACCCATAATTTTTCCGTAACAGACTTCATTGGGGTGTTACCAATGTGGAGAGAAACGACACATCCAATGGAAGTGGCCCCAGTTATCTCATGACACGGGTGGCGCTGTGGGTTAAACCACAGAGCCCAGGACTTGCCGATCAGAAGGTCGGTGGTTCGAATCCCCGCAACGGAGTGAGCTCCCGTTGCTCGGTCCCTGCTCCTGCCAACCTAGCAGTTCAAAAGCACGTCAAAGTGCAAGTAGATAAATAGGTACCGCTCCGGCGGGAAGGTAAACGGCGTTTCCGTATGCTGCTCTGGGTCGCCAGAAGTGGCTTGGTCATGCTGGCCACATGACCCGGAAGCTGTACGCCGGCTCCCTCGGCCAGTAAAGCGAGATGAGCACCGCAACCCCA
Source organism: Podarcis pityusensis (assembly GCF_964106645.2). Classification (NCBI taxonomy): domain Eukaryota; kingdom Metazoa; phylum Chordata; class Lepidosauria; order Squamata; family Lacertidae; genus Podarcis; species Podarcis pityusensis. The sequence goes on along the minus strand of NC_138038.1, from coordinate 55,127,215 downwards.
GAGTCGGCCACGACTGGACCTAACGGTCAGGGGTCCCTTTACCTTTATCTCATGAGTAGGGCCGGGTGCGGCCAGCTTTTCAACGTCGCGATGTGTCAGCAGCTAAATATTCTGAAAGGACGATACATCGCAGTGTTGAAAAGGAAGGCGCGAATCATTGAGTTTTGGCGAATTATTTGATTCTCTATTGGATAGTCAGGGGGAACAGTACAATACATGGTATTCACTTCTTGCTACAGTTTTCTTTTCTGAGCTTTTTTCCTGTTATGTGTGTCTGGTGCCTGTGTCAATGGTCCTTGTCCTGGCCTTAGTTAGAGGCTGTGGTGGGGACTTGGGATTTTGGGGGAGTCGTTTAACTGCCCACCCCCTGTTCCTGGTTTCAACAAGTCCATGACCAGCGGTGACTGCTGTTGCCATTCCTCCTCCTCTTGTGAGAACTGCGGCTGCTGCCTCCTCCTCTCCGTCCTCCTTAATCTCCTCCTTTCCCCTTATATCTCTGCTGTTAAAGATGGACATTGCTTTGGAAAGATCAGCTTCCTGTCATAGCCTAGCTGGATACTTTTCAGTGTCAGGGGATGATTGATTTTTAAAGAAAATTTTATGGGTGAGCTGACTGTCTCCCTTCTCAGGGTCTTGTCCTCCCCAAATCTTTATCGCTGAGCACAAACAGGTATAATATTCGGACGGACGCTTGTTGGGTTTTCGTATGACTGCTTGAATGTTAGTCTGATTGATGGATAGCTGCCCTGCAGGCAGGGGCGTACGAAGTGGGGGGTGGGTCACCCGGGTGCCACTCTGGGGGGTGACAAGATGGCCCCTGCCTCCCCCCCAGCTGTAGAGCGGCCGAGGGTGCGTGCAGTCTGTACGGATGCCACGCTGCCGCTCTCGTGTGCCGTCCATACGGGCATCCGTACAGGCTGCCTCTCGCATGGCGACCGTACGGGATGCCGCACATGCGCAGCCTCTACGGACATCATGCGTGCATCACCAGGCGGTTTGCCCCGCCCCTTGGCATCCCACCCCGGGTTCCATAGAGGGTTCCTCCACCGCTGCCTGCAGGTTTAATTCTGTCTCCTACTGCTTTCTTAAAACTCCAGCACCTTCAAGGGTGTTATAGGGAAATCCTTGGGCTCACTTGGATTGCCAAAGACACCAGCAAAGGAAATAGGAGCAAAACAGCAGCTAGTAGGCGCCTGGTCTTTATTCCAATGACTGTTGCAACAGGGCTTCCACCCACCACATGGCAGAAGCAGGAAGAAGCCCAGAACAAAGGGTGGCTCCCACTTTTATCAGTTTTACAAAGATACCCACAACACCCCTAAAAGGCACCACAATCACAAATACACCACAAATAGGGAGGGTCTGGTGAGTTGTCCCCATCCTCCTCTTGACCTCCACCTCAAACCCATCAAGGAAGACAAAAGAAATATTTACAAGTTCCTGGTGCCCCCCCCCCAGTTAATCACACCTCTTTGTCCCCACCAAGAACCTAACCCATTCCTGGATGGTTTGCTATTGTCCACAGGATGGCTACCTGTCTGGCACCCATTTGCCAGGATGCCAGTGATTGTCTCTTGTGCAAGAGGCTGCTGTGTACCTGATCTCAGGTTTCAGGATTACGGCTGCCCACATCCCAGGCTCCCCCCTTAGTAGCCATTCCTTTCCTGAGCAGAACAAAGTTGGAAAGATGCAAATCCGATACTGGAGCAATTTTATATGACTTTCTAAAAATCAGGACATAAATACATTTATCAGTGCATTGTTACATTTGGTAATGTGCAGCTCAGGCCCTTTTGAATAGAGATAGGAAAAAACTGATGAAGTGTTTTGTGGGGACATTTGCAGGAGTGTTGAATTTGGTAGTTGGTGTGTGTGTGTATATGTATGAAATCTGCTGGAGGGGCAACCCCCCCCCCCTTTTACACAAATTCCTGCAACAAGCGTGTTGTGATTCCACTGTGGTTCGTCCTGAGATTTTTCTGTTGGGCATTTTGGCTGCCTTTGATCTCTCCTGCTGCAGCCAGAATTTCGCCTCTTTCTGCTTTGTTAAGTCGGGCGCTGAGGAGCATCCGTACATGTGCCCACCACAGGTGGGGAAGGTGGGGTACTTATTTGTCTGAGGCACCTGTCTTGGTCGTCATGCAGGGATGGCATTTTATCCGCGTTCCTCCCGCGTCAGCTGGGAGAGAGGGGGCAGCCTCTCAAAAGGCGCATCCTGGGTTGTCAGGATCTCTGGCACCCCCAAAACAGGTGGACCGAAAGTCCCTTCGTGGTCGCCAAAGCAGTTATAAAATGTTAACGGAAAAATCTGAGGGCTCCCTTGGACAAAAAGTAAAGACACCAACCAGAGTAAATTGAAGCAAATCAGCAGCCTGTAGGCTTGGTCTTTATTGAAGAAAGACTGTCGCGACAGGGTGCTCCCCTCACTTGCAGGTGAGAGGAAAGACCCAGAAAGATGGTGTGTCAGACCTTATAAAAACTTTTGAAATTCCCATCCTCCAGGTCAAGCCCACCCCCAGAAATATCATGCATACATTACAGAAGGGGTTGACATCATGCATACATTACAGAAAGGAGGGGTTGAGGGAGGAGTTGTGGTGGTAACCTGAGTGTCCTGGAGTGTCTTCCAGGAGACAAAGGGGAGTTTGCAGTTTCCTGCCCCCAGAGGGAAGATCTGATTATTGTCCTTTGTTCCAGTCCGTGCTGAATCCACTATCATATGCAAGTTCTTTGTCATTTTGATTGTCTTCTGTCTGGGATTATCAAGGCTGACATAGCAACTGGGCAGGGCTCCTGTGGATGTGCTGGTATGCTGAAGGGATTATGGCTGACCAGAACCAAGCCACCCCCCATTGATAGTCCTTGTCACATGGAGTAAAATAAAATGGAACAGTGCAAATCCGATGTATGGTTGATTTTCTATGAATTTATAACAGAAATGGGGCGTATGTAGTGTGTGAGTGTGAGTGTGTGTGAAGTTTGTGCAAACAGAATGATTGGGGTGGGGGGTTCCTGCTACAAAAAAAACAGGGATCACCGTTTCAGCTCAAACCCAATCAAAGGACTTACACACCTTCAATGTTTGCTCATCGGTCAAAGTAAAACTAGAGACCCTGTTTTAAGGTGTGGGTTTTGCAAGCTCCTATGGGTTTGTTTTCTGGGTTCTCTGATTCTGGATGTGTGTTTAATGGACTTATTTGTACCTAGTGCACTTATTTCATTTTTCTTACACCACTCCCATCATGTGACCCCTACTGGCTGGGGCTGATGGGAGTTGTAGTCTGAAAGTGGAGGGCGCCAGGTTGGGAATAGGCTGCTCTGAGGGCCTTCCAAGTGCAGAGGCCGAGCAGAAACTGTGGAACTCCCTGCCGCCGCAGGAGGCAGGGAAGGCCAGCAACTTGGCTGTAGAAGAGGATCAGGCAAATTCGAGGGGGAGGAGAGAGCGATCGATGGCTACTACCCATGAAAAGCTGGCCAGAATTTGTGAGCCTCTGGATCCCAGCTGCTGGAGACCACAGGAGGGAAGAGGGTTACTCTTGAACTCGGATCCTGCTTGTAAGTTTCTGGTTGGCCGCTGTGAGAACAGGATGCTGGACTTGGTGGGCTCTTGGCCTGATCCGGTAGGCTCTTCTTATGTTCCTACAAGGCAGCAACTTACTTCTGTGTAGGAGCCACAGGAGAGGACTTTTTTGGAGGGAGTGGAGTTCTTCTTGCGGGCTTCCCAGAGGCGAAAGGTATATTGAAAGGCAAGGTATGAACCCCATGGAATACTGCAAGCTGTCTGCTCAGCCACTCTGAGAAAGAGGGTGCTGAGCCTCTGCATAGCTCCATCCTTATTTCAGGCATCACAATATATTGGTACTAGATATCACAATGTTTAGCTGGCGATATATTGAGATGCTGAAAATAAGATATCGACCAGCCCTAGTCTGAATCCGCTGGGTGCCTCTTCACATTCCCATAGATTTGTAGAGTTGGAAGGGAGCCCCCAAAGGTCATCCAGCCCAACCCCCTGCAATGCAGGAATCCCTGCTCAAGAACCTCGGACAGACGGCCACCCAACCTCTGCTTAAAAGCTTCCAAAGAAGGAGAGACCCCCGCCTTCCCAGAGAGTCCGTCCTGCTGTGCAACGACTCTGCATTATCTCTCAGAATGATCTAGTACTTTGTAGTGGTCATGCGGGATTGCTATGAGGAATTATGAAAGATGTGTCAGCGGTGAAAGCATCGCTTTGACTGGGTTTGGGTCAGTGGCATGATTTCTGATCGATCCCACAAGCCTCTGCGTCTCTGCCCCGTTTTCTCTATGCCTGATGGTCACGTGTAAAGCATTCTGACACAGACCAGTTGCTTACCAGGCATCCTGGGTACATAAAGATAAGAAGGAAGCTTTGATGTAGCTTTTGTTAATCTTTAGGTAGATCTTAGGGCCAGGAACAGAGTTCACATGGAGGTGGTAAAATGCCTGTCTTTCCTATGGGTTTATTACTGCCGGGGTTTACTAAACGCATTCCTCCTTGGTTCTTGTTTAGTTAGCCTGAACATGTATGCATGCTCAAATGGCAAATGGTTCTTTGTAGTGGGATTTTCTGCCAAGGAGTGTGGTGGAGTCTCCTTCTTTGGAGGTCTTTAAGCAGAGGCTTGACAACCATATGTCAGGAGTGCTCTGATGGTGTTTCCTGCTTGGCAGGGGGTTGGACTCGATGGCCCTTGTGGTCTCTTCCAACTCTAGGATTCTATGAGTTAAGAGGCTTCCTCTGATCTGACTTTGTCGCCACATGGGGATTTTTTGAAATGCTCAGAGGAAATCTGATTCGTTCTTACAAACGCTGTGTTAAACGACCTGGGCCAGGGAGTGGGATGTGCACGTCCTCCCAGAGTCT